>NW_027111427.1:866762-880242 GCF_000696795.3 Halyomorpha halys
TATATATAATAAATAAGCTTATTAGAAAAAAGCTAAGATCAGTAAGTCCGTTAAAAGTTTCATTAATTAAGTATTACATAATATAACATATAAGTTTCCATAATATATACTAATATACACATATAAGTTTCCACCTCAAAGCCCAGGTAAGCTGAACTTTCTGTAAACAGTTCATTTCTAACGCCTGTTCCACATCCTTCTCTACTGTGAAGAGCTAATAGAAGACAAGCACAAATATTTACAAGCATTCTCTCTGCACATAATGGTGTACAAAAAATACGTCATACTTCGAATCGATAAAATAGAAAAACTTAACAAGATTGACTGGTTAATAACTTGATTCCTTAAGCTGTGGTGGTCCACACACCAATCAAGTATTATGATTAGGGATAAGTATTGGGCAGTAACTTTTTTTATATTATGGTTTCATTGATGATGTTGGTATAAATTAATTAGATTATAAAATGCAATGCTATTTTATTATTTATAGTTATTGTTTTTATAATTAGTTACTGCACAGCTATGATAAACTAGACTCATATAGTTGAAACAAAGTTATTTATACATGTATAATTTGTACAAGATTGTAAATGTTTAACAAATGAATTCAATATAAATTCAAATCTTATTTGGTTAAAATTTGGTGAGAAAAAAAATTTGTACCGCTACAATTCATGAAAGGTCAGGCTTCTTGAACAACGGTTGTGCAAGGAGGTGATTAGTTTCCTTATCGCGCTCAACATATTTGAGGCATAGCGCCCGAGAGCAACCACGCTCGTCTAAAATTTGATGACTGCGCAAATTGGAAAAACAAGAAAAATGTTTTGCTTATTTCACAGGATTTAATTAAGCATCTGGTATGGATTTATGCTAAGCTCTTGGAATGTATTGACCTAAATTCCAAATGAAACTCCCGGAATCATTGTTGGATTCGAGCATTGTGTTTTATTTGAGAAGTCAAGTTCATAAAGTTTTCCTTAGGTTTCTTCACTGTCCAGCAACAATCGATAGCGACAACTATCGATACTATGGAGCTTTCCCTAGCCCTGCTACAGAGTCGATTAAAAGCTGATGTAATATAATAAATAAATAAAACTGCCTCAGCGGAATCCGAACCTGCTTTCATTAGTCAAGAGTGTACTTCTTTAACACTCATAGTACAAGAGCCGGGAGGGAAAAAATGGTTATCTCACCCTAATTTTTGATTACTTTAATGAAAACTATGTATAATTAGTAGACATAATTGATGAGTGTAGGTAGGGGGAAAAATGGCGGCTGTTTCAAAACCTTAAAAAAACATTAATTTTTCATTCGGATCTCTATATCTATATAAAAACTACCAACAACACTAGAAAATCTAAGAGAACATTATTTAAAGAAGAGTAAATTTGCTGAAATATTAGCCCTAAAAGAGCTATTTACGTCCAATTGTTCTCGAGATATAGCTTTTTAAAAATCAACATTTCATAAAAATCTCCTGAAAGGTTAGTAGTTAGCTAATTTATTTTGAGAAATCTATATCTCAGAACTATGAGACGTACAGATGTCTATTAGCACTCCAATTAAAGCTAGTTTAATGGACCATAAATACGTTTAGGACCTTTGCCTTCGTAGGAATAGTAATTTTCATGATATTTGCTAAAATAAATTGATTTATAGTAGTTCGGACAATCAGTTTGATTTATGAAAAACTTCATTTCAGAAACCATTGGACGTACAGATGTTTGCCAGCACTCAAATTAAAGCTAGTTAAATTTACTACAAAATAGTTTATTATGTCTATCTTTGTAGGAGTAGTAGTTTTTATGATATTTGACAAAATAAACCCACAAAATGTTAATTTACAGTTGTTCGTATAAAATATTGGATTTACGAAAAAATATATCTCTAGATCTATAAGATGCACATTGTCTGCCAACACTCAAAATAAAGGAAATTTAACCTACTATAAAGTAATTTATGACACCTATCTTCGTAAGGGTAGTAGTTTTTATGATATTCACACATTAATATAAATTTGGCAAATGAAAATTTGTCCGAACAACTATAAATAAATTTCTTTTAGTAATTTTCATATAAACTATTGCTCCTACAAAGATAAACATCATATATTACTTTGTAGCCCATTAAACTAGCTTTAATTTGAGTGCTAATAGACATCTGTACGTCAAAAGGTTTTTGAAATATAGATTTTTCAAAATAAATTCACTAACTACTGATCTTTCAGTACCTCCCATACAACATTTTTATGAAAAGTTGCTATTTAAAAAGCTATATCTCGAAAACTATTTAACGTAAACAACTCTATTAGGGCTCATATATTAACAAATTTACTCTTCTTTAAATGACGTTCTCTTAGGTTTTCTTGTGTTGTTCGAACCTTTTTGAGATATTGAGCCCTGAATGAAAAATTAGTTTTTTTTTTATCGCTTTGAAACAGCCGCCATTTTTTATTCCCCCTACCTATACTTGGCACACTCATGAATTTTGACTAGTATTTATACATAGTTTTCATTAAAGTAATCAAAAATTGGGGTGAGATAACTGCCTTTTTTCTCCTCTTTGGCTCTTGTACTATCATCTTCGTTCATCCTTTGTTTGAATAGCTTAACTTTCTTAGTGATGCTTGGTGGTCCTTATTCCATACCATTGGCTTTCAGTGAATTGCACCTTTGTATCTATTTTCTATGCTTTTTATTTAAACACTTGAAGGAATCTTTTGAACGATTTTATTTTTTGACGATCTGTAGATACGGAATCGAATTATATAATATTAAAGACTACGACTGGAGGGTTGAATCCCTTTCGATATAATCCCTTTTAGGGGGATATTTCATATTCTAGAAAGACCATTTGAATTTAGTAGAAACGGAAGAAGGGAAATGTCTTTTCCTTTAGAAGTAGACTAAAGGAGCCGATATCTCATTTTCCGAACAATTGAGCAGCCGGCCAATTAAAGTAGACTTGAAACATTTGGGCCATAAAGTCCAAATGACTCTACAAGATTAGTATCCTACTAAAAGAATTAATATCTTATTTAGGGTTTAGCCTTTCCGTCTGCCATATCATAATTTCCTCAGAGATACAAAGATATTAAAGCATGAATTTATGTTTTATTATGTATAATTCAGTCTAAATCACTTCACTCAGCAGTCACCCTTCAGAAAAAGACTCCTGACTTCATAATCATCATCAACCAGGACCATCAGAATGGCTCCTCCAGCTTTTAATTATAATAAATTAATTCTAATAATTTTAACTCTTCATTTAAACATTACCAAAATTTACTTAAGATCAGTTCAATTTCAGATATTAATTATATAATAAATTCTTAGAACTATAGCCAATGCACCCTGTTACGTTTCCAACCAAACACTAAACCACGACCTTCATATCTCTTTTGTCCTTAACCTCATACCAATCAAATTTTCAAAGTTCCATATAAAACGTTTCAATCATCCTAATCCTTTGGATCAATCCTTATCCAATTTCACCCATCCCTACAATCCACCTCGAATGATGATGGTGGTGCGCCAAAGAGAGGTGACTCTCGCATATCACCAGTGAAAGACAAACCATAGAGGACTGAACGAAACTTTGCAGGCATTGCGCAGTCGATACTTCTGGTGGGGTATTAAGCGCACTATTCAAGAAACCATTGGTAGCTGTGACGTATGTCTGAGTGCGAAATACAATAGACACCCACCATAAGCGACACAGGAAGAGAAGCACCGCTCAGTGATCTTCAGGCTTCAGGCTGATTCGCTTACATGGAAGGGATACAAGTGGGTCACAGTGGTCGACATTTTTAGCAAATTAGCAATGACGTACCCAGTGAAAGAGAGGTCGGCAGAATCAATGCTAAGAGCCCTACGAACATGGTTCCAGTTTTACGGCGAATCAAATAGAATATCATCAGACAGTGGAAGGGAGTTTGACAACTCAGGTGTCAGGGAAGAAATGAAAGTCTTGGCGGTAGTGTGGCACCGTAAGTGCCATGTTTTAGGCTAGCTTAAAACCGAGACGGTGGTGTACCGGAAAGTGGGAACTAATAGGGGGAAAGAGCTGCAGAGATTCGAAGGCCCATTCAGAGTGGTCACCATAGAAAGAGTAAAAGAATCAAGAAAGCGTAGAAAGGTTCATATAGAACAGTTAAAGCTTCCTACAAAGGTGGTGTGATAACTGCCTGGAGAGCCCTCACCTTCCTTCCGGAGGGTAATATTTTAAAATTTATTTGTTTTTTTTTGTTGCAAGTTGTGCAATTTTTTTTAGGGACTTAATTGCAAGTTGTAAATATCAATGAAAATGTAGATTCCTCTAAAATTGTATTTTTTTTTTCTTTTGCATACTTTGTACATTGAGAGCTTTTTTTTCACCATTGTTATTGTTTTTTCATTGTATCACTTTTGTTGTATTGTAACTTATTCGTATATAGTTTTTTCTATTGTGTATATGTGTATTTCTATTGTGTATACTGATTTGAATGTATATATACAGCTAAACTGAGTTCAATAAAGATCAGTCTTTGAGTAATAACCAAGTCGGTCATTGCTCTCTCCCCTTTCTCTTTTTTAGTCTTTGTGTTCTCAAATCTTTAACTTATATATAGATTAATGTGACACCTTATTTGAGCCATAGAAGACGTAGAACACAATCCCTTTCACGATAAAAAAACAGTTTGTCGATTGGACTATGATGATATTTTGAGTTTTTCTATTCTACTTATTGGAGCCTCATAATATTTTCTTTAAAAGCTTTTATATTTATTTTTTAAGAAATGTTATAATGTTACTAACATTATGATGAATAATGCATTCAAGCTGACTTAATATACAAGATTGTTCCATGTTTCAAAATATTAGTTATCATAAAGCTACAAGTTGGTAGCAGTTCGGAGGTGCGTGTATACACGGCTTATCTGATCCCAGTAACCAACACAAGTTAATCTTAGCTCCAAACAAGTTGGTCGTAGTTCTGCCTTGTTTGAGACATTTGTCTTCTAGTAGCTTTATCAGAATCCCTCTGCTATCGGTATGTTGTAGGAAGATATATTCTTAACTAAGTGTATCTTTACATATATTAAAATAAATAAGTGATAATGTTATACATTAAATTACTACTATTTTTATTAAAGGAACTAACTGAAATAAATCTTATTCAACTCAATAACTTAATAAATAAAAGTTATTTATTTAACTACTAAAACGATATTTAAATTCCGTTTAACTGTTACTAATTTTATGTTTAGCATTCTCTTTTTATTCGTACAAAGTAAGAAAATTTAAACTTTAATACAAACTTACAATTTTTAATATAAATAATTCATATTTTTTTTTAAATAATTTATTTATGGTTATTTACAACTGTATTCATATATTCACATCAATTAAATTTGCTGTAAGTGATATTATGACATGATACAAACATGTGGAGAATCCATTGATAGAACTCCAAAAACATTTCTAAAGGAGAAGATCTCGATGCTATCTTCTTTTCAGACACCTAGGAAGATTATTAGATAATGAGGGAGAAGCCAGGTTAGAAACAAGTGGATTTGGGTGGTTGAGAAGTTTATCATGGAAGGAATGGTATCTTGTTCTGGCCAAATCGGCAACAAATGGAACATTGAACATTAATTCATATTAAACTGTTTTTTCAAATTTTTAAATAATATTACAAAAATGGTCCTTAAAAAGATTTTTTCTACAATTTAAATCGGCTAAATTGTGTTGTATTTCACGAGGATGATTTAATATAAATGAGATGACAAGAGAGTGTTTACACGTAGTGAGGTATGGTGTTTCTTTTAGTCGATAGTAAAAATAGCATGAAACCCCGTTTACACGAATATAACTTACAACCTCTGCAGCAACTGTTGTAGTGCCTGTAATAGTGTAAACTTCTTGATAGTTACTGTAATGACGGGATTTTCCGCCGTTTCGAAACTGTCACATTTAGTTTGGCGTGATTCTTTAATGAATGAAAATCAATCTTTAATCTGGAACACTTGGTCTTCTAAGAATAAAAATTAGGAAAATTTTTAGCAGCTTTTGTCTGGCTAAATTAACTTTGAACATAATTAGATGGATCTATCATAATATTTAAATAAATTAAAATCTGAACAGAAATACATATTTATCTATGCTTATAATGTTTTATATTATTCACAAGTTCACGGAAAAGGGCCGCCCATAGCTCAGTTCTTAAGACACAATCTTACCAATTTGATGTCTATTGGCGGTGCAGGTTGGAATCCGGCCTGGGACGTTGACTTTTTTCATTATGTGGCGGTCCCATGGTTAGGCAGTATAGGATTTCAATGGGAGTCGACCGAAAAAAGAAAGTTAACGGAAGTTTGATAGTCTTCCTAGACTCCATCTCCTGATGAATATATAGTTCATGTTTGAATGAAGATAAGGACAAAGTTTTACGGATGGATATGGGGTAAGGAGGTCCAAAATGAGGAAGCTCGAACAGCAAAATATTTTTCAAAGGAGGCAGTTCTGTAGGTAGGGATTCTATATAGAGTAGGTTGGGATCTCGTGTTTTATAGGCGAATGGACAAACGTTGGGTCAGGAGGTCAATGATATAGGAAGGTTTTTGGTTATTAGGGTTTGATATATAAACGTATAAGAGGGAAAGAAATGTATTCATTCATGCTGCTCAAATACAGGGTTGCTACATTACACAGCATACTGATCAATCCGTGATCGGACATATACAAATTACATATTTTTATATGATTAATATAATAGAAAGATTTTTTTTTCACAGTATTCTTTTACAATTACCAGTCTACAAACTAAATACAAGTTTTTCAATTTATTCCTCTTTTTCTTTCCCTTCCATTTTACAACCCTTATTTCATTTTATCAACAAATTCCCCTATATAACAAATATTAAAAATTATAAAGTAATAAATAAATAAGATAAGAGATGCATGCATGTCATCCCTCCTCTTGTTAACTCCCTTATTCATTAATATAATATAAATTTGCTGAGGAGGTATTGTCTTCGAGCACTGGGATGGAGCCACCTTTGCTGTATTTGGCTCATTTATTATTAGTTCATGTACTGTCACGTTAATAGCCACACGAGCATACCTTAGAATGAGATCTATGATACCTTATGCGATAGATCTTTCTGACTATGCAAGCATTAAAGTAATGCAGAGTTATAAAGTGTGTGTCGTAAACATAGTTAAACCATTTTTTTTTAATTAAGAGACCATTAAATAACCACATAAACTTTTTAAAAGAAATTACGATATTACTGGTTTCAAATGAAAAACTGTCTTATAGTTTAGTATTGTTGGCGCGGGCCCATCCTACAGCATATCGTGGCCGACTGCCAATCTTAGAGTGCACAAGTTAAAAAATAATATGACGATTGACCTCAAATACAATAACTACCATAAGGCCTAAATATATTCATATTTAGGGATATTTATTGAATAAATAATTATTAGATCGTGTCTTAACTGGAAGGTTTCATAGTTACTTAATGAGTAGAGTCTTTATTTAACATCAAATAAGCTGTTGAGTGCAAAATTGTATAAAAACTGGAGTTTTGAGAAGAAATGACAGCTATCTATGATAAAAGTAGTTATTTATAAACGCATCCCATAATTAAGAAGCATTTTAGTAAGTAAAGCAAGTTATCTCTCTTAAGTAATTAGTTGTTAAATTTTTTTTTTAACGAAAATGAATTGTGATGAGAACTGGATGTATTACACCATTTTTGCTCTAAATGATTCCAATGCTCGATTAGTATGCACAACTATGTACTATATTTGATTTTAGCTTAGAGGGAAAATCCTCATCGCTCGGTCGTGCAGCCTTACTCCAGTAGGAAACGTCCATATATTAACCTAACCTAGTTTAGAGTTTAATTATTCTGGAACTAAAACAATATATTGCTGATATTCGTTTGATACTAGTTTTAAATAGATGTGTTTTAATCTTAATATAAAGTATAGAGTACAGGTTTATTCTATAACTTAGTATATATCAATGCATTTAATATTTATTTTAGAAACCTAAATAAAATTAAAAACAATACTCTTTGTTATATTCGGTTCTAATATACGTCAATATAAAGATCTTTTTAATTCATAGTTCTTGTAAGACTATCAAATAAGATGTGAAGAAAAAAAAATGTTCCGAATTGTTGCTAGGAAGGTATTCAGAATAGCAATAAACTAGTTTAAAAAATATAATAAAATAGTTTTATTATGCGTCATATAATCTCACAACAAGACACGTTGTGTCGATCCACAATGTGGATCGAAACGTCAAATATAAAAAAATACTTTTTATACTGATTGAGATTCTTTCTGATCACCAGATGGACCACCTTATGCTTTAATAAAGTATATATATATATATATATATATATATTTTTCAAATACATGAATAAATCGAAATGTGACTTTTATAGTTTATGACAAATAACATTAAAATTATAGTAAGTACCTATAAGAAGTTAAATAATGGACAACATAGTTCGAAACGTCAATGATGAATGAAATAATTGGTATAAAAGTTTTTTTTTTTTTTTATTGAATTCCATATTAAGAAATAACAATAAATATAAAAAATGGCGTCAGTTGAAAATTTCAGCCATTTTCAATAGGTTGCTGGATCAATATTCAACAAATGTGAATTTTTCTCAGAGAGGAAACTGCTGACCTGATTTCCACGAATTGAACTATTTTTTTTCTTTTATACCACTAACACCAGTTCAGGTACCGAATCCGGGAAACCAAAAAAAAAAAACTTTACATTTTACTTTTAACCACTATCCCGTTACGAATATCCCTGTACTTTTTTTTTTCTATAAGCTATAGATTTTTGTGAATACACCTTTATTTTTCGAGAAATGCTCCATATAGGTTATTAAGACACAAGGATTAGAAAAATTACTTAAGCGTAATGACCATGATTATAAGAAGGCAATATTGGCTATCGGGCCTTTATATTACAGGAACGGTGAAGGTTCAAAAAATCTACCTCGATTTAGGGATTCAACATAAGGTCCGCTTTTTTGGCTTCACTTTTCTTTGTAGCTTAACCTCTCCATTATACTCCTTCCTTCAAAGTTTTAAGCTACATTAAACTGTTAATCTCAATACTGAGACAATAAAACAGGCTTAGATATGACTTTATTTATTGATGAATTGGTTGATCTCGAAAACAAAACTATTGGCCTAGTACGATAAAGTTTTTAAAGGAATTATTATTAATATTTAATTAATAAATTAAATCCAGTATCATTTGAATGGTTTTTAAAAGCCAGAATTCATCAGAGCGAAGCAACGTTTCGGAAGAATAAAATGAATATGAATTAAGACCTTTATTATTCTTGGCAAAAATTAAGCACTTCCTCGATAGCTTCCTTAATTGAATTAGAGGTATCAGCATAAATATGGAAATTCGGCCTACCGGTTTATTCCGTAACAGAATCTAAAATATTCCAGGTTCCTCCAGAAATGCATTTGATATGTTCATTATGAGGCGGAATTGTCCTCTTTCGCTGTTACTAATTTCGTTTTAATTATTTATTAATTAAACGAGAATACATGAAGCCAAGAAGAAACAACTTATTTGGTTTGGATTAACAGAATAAATCATAATTACAATACAAGCCATTGCTTCAAACCGATATTAATATTAATTTTATATATACTTATTGAATATATTTCTGCCATGGGTGGTGTATATTATAACACAGTAGCAGTTTAGAATCGACACCAATATCGTATTTTATTTTATGATTTAAACGTTTTATACGTAATTAATTCACATATTAAGAGTAATTAAATTGTTGTATGCAATAATAGGTTAACCCTAAAATAAACACACCTGTGCAAAAAATATATCCCTTACTGTGATTTAAGTTGGGATTATAAATATATGTTTGATAAATACAAGGAGGAATTGGCCTGATTCTAATTAAGTGAATAACATTCGAAATTTCTGAGTAAAACAAAAGGACTGATTCCAAAAACAAAATTTACTTCTCAAAAAATATTTGAGTACTGAGTAAGATTATGCCGATCTTTTTCTTTTTTCTAATTATTTGAAACAATAATGAGTATATCATGACTCTTTTTTTTTTTTAAGTAAAATTTATTATGTCGAACCAATTCTCACGAACTAATTTCAGTATATATATTCACATACATATCTGTTGTATGAAGTATGCCTTCAACTAAATGCCAGGCACAGATTCACTTTGGGTTGGCTGGTTGGACTTTAGTGGACCTTATAATTGAAAAATAAAACATGATTAAATGAACATAAAATTCTATTGTCTTAGTTACAGGTGGTGTAGGGGGTTGCCGAAATGAAGCATTTATGGGTAAAAGGATTAATGAATTTTGAATGACTGGGCTATGGAAAATTATAGATATAATGAGGTGGTTGTTGATGATGTGGATGTTAATTATTGCTTGTTGGACTTACTCAATGCTTCCCATCTTCCCCCCGCATTCTTATGCCTCTCTCTCCTCTACTTCGAGGAACAACTCCAGGTGTTCCGGTTAACCTACGGCAACCGAAAGGTTGAATTGGAGGGGGCACCAACAAACATCATGGCATAATGGCCTACAGGATATAGTGGCGCCCCAGGTGGCCAACAGCCGGAACTCACCTCCTCCAGCACTCTCTGTGAAGAGAAGCATCCCAGAAAGGGGGTGAGAGCCATCTTGTCTTTGAGGAGAAGCAGTTCATTATTCTTTGTCTCTCAAATCAGAAATCTACCATGGGTGTGTAGAACTCTTGGAGTTGTCCTCAGGAGTAGGGAGGAGAGAGGCTTAGAGATGCAGAGGGAGGAAAGAAGAAGTAAGTCCACATGGAAATAATTAACATTCACCACCACATGGTAATCATCATCAACCACCTCATTATCTACATTTCCATAGCCCTATCATTCAAAATTCTACTAACAATCTAATCATAATGTTTTCTTTCGGCCACCCACTACATCATTTGTAACTTATACAATAGAATTTTATTTTCAATTAATCATGTTATTTTTCATTTATACAGTCCACTTCAACCCAACCAGCAAACCAAAAATGAAGTGTGTCCAGCAATTTGGTTGAGGACATGCTTCATACACCAGGAATTCTACTCACTCATGGTAGTAGAGAGTTTAAACTAAAAACTGATTAACTGATGACCAGAATAATAGGATGATTTCCACATTTGATTAAGAAAATCATGTTTAAGTAAAAATAAAATAACTACATATAATGCACAATCTAATAGATTTTATTACAACTTTTTATTATATTATAGGCACTATATAATATATATTATATAATAGGCCTAAGATTACAAAATACAAAACATTGAAGTTTTATAATGAAGTCAACAATCAAAGGCTGAAAAATTATAGATTTTTAATTTTGAATAGTCGCAGTAATAGTTGATATCATGAATTAATTATTTTTAGCTGGATTTACAGGAAATAAAAATTTTCCGGGAGAAATAAATCTTAAGGGAAACTTTCAACAATATTATCATATCATTTGATTTATTTTGAAAAAGATATTAAAGAGTAATTTTTTGAAAAGTTATTAAAATCGAATGTTGGTTAGTAGAGAAGTAGAGACTACAAATTATGAGAAAAATCAATGGGCCGATAGTTTCCCGTATGATCTGTATATACAAATAAGCAATTATTTATCTATTTCATTTCGATTTTCTCACAAAGGATCTCATTTCAATTTGTGTCTGACGATAACAAAATACAGACCAGTTTGTTGCTGAAATTTAATTTAGAGGGACAGTTGGCTTCTGCAAAAAAGCCTTAGTTGTCGACAGCAAAACCAATTTTGCGGTAACAGCCAGTTATTAATTAAATTTCACGGTTTATTTGGAAGAAATGTTTACGAATTCCCGGCATATTCATGTTTTTATAAAGTGCATACAACTAATTCAGAGAATAACGTTTTAATCATATCGACAAAACGAGATATATTAACGAGGTATTACTTGGTTTGCTTATACGATAATATTATACATTAATACAATTTATTGAAATTTTAATTTAGAGCCACATCGAAAATAAAATGCGTAATAATAAATAAACATACAAGAGAAAGACAATATATCGAGAATATTAAGTAACAAATTTGGAATATTAAATGTGTGTTAATTTATATATTCATATATTAAATATTGATATTATCCGTATATAACATATATTAAATTAATTATGTCATGTATGTAAAAAGGTCAAAATTTAATTAAAATAATAATTACTTATCTTATATTTTAATACAATATAATATAGATACATTTATATCATATATTTAATTATTCTTCTATTACCCTTTTGATGGATTTATATATGTAGTTTCCTTATCGTTATACTTATTAAATTTACGCAACTATATTTAAATTAAACTTTAAATAAAAGTCAGTAAATTATGGGGTAAAATTTAAAATATTTAGTGAAGTTTTAATATTCTACTCCAATTTACTGGATCTTTTTTCTCCTACTGCTTAATTGTTTTTCTTTGTGAAGGACAATCAATACCTTTCAACGAAAAAAGTTGTCTTTTCAAAGACCCTCCTCGATAAAGTTCTAGTGTTGACACATCCTTTGATTTGTAATTTGTTATTCAATTAGCAGAACAACCTTTTACTTTTGTCGTTCCTTTTGACTTGGTCAATTATCTCACTTTGTTGTGCTGTTGCTTTAGCCACTTGTTTTGCTTTGACTCTGCAGTTCCTTTGAATGTTTTTAAAGATTATTTATTATGTAGTGTCTGAACCTTTGGTGATTTGAACATCCGAAAAGGATAAACGATAATTGGTATACCATAGGGCAAGTGTGCTAATCGTTAACAGTTCAACCTTTGTTTTTTTATATTAAGAGTTTGGAGCTATAAACCGTTTCAAAATTAGCACCAGTTGCAAGCTGAGGGTTTAGCACTAATTTTGAAAATATTGCTGGTACTAAACTCTTAATATTTAACATTTGTCAATAACTGGTACATGTCAATAGCTGCTGTACTTATCCTGAATTTTTATCCTAAAATTTTATTACCTCATAAGTAAAAAACACCTCTAAATTGTTATAAGTAACAATTATTGAATATTAGTAATATTTGAATATTTCCGTTTAAATAACTATTTTTTTTTATTTATTGATATTTACAACTGTATAAAAAATACAACAAGTAAATTTGATCATAATGACATAATGATATCATACAGCATGTAGAGAAACTAGGGTTTGGGTGGTTAGGGAGTTTATTATGGAAGGAATAATATCGGGTTCGGGCTAGATCGGTTACATAAGGAACATTTAGGTCTTTATGGATGGTAAATATAATTTTCTTCATTTATGCAACCCACTGAATTAACTTACAGAACCATTCATGGAAAGATAAATTTTCTGCATAATCTGGTCCCACTTCAGACTGGAGTCATTGAACAACTCGATTCATTTCATAATTTAACT
>NW_027111427.1:880296-922027 GCF_000696795.3 Halyomorpha halys
GAATCTGCGTGCAATTACCTGTCTTTTCAGTCTTGTGTGAGGATTCCAGGTTAGTCGTTTGTCAAGATGTTGTCCAAGATAACGAATCTATTCTACACGGGTAAGAGCCACATTATTAAAGTATACTGTATGGCTGTCGGCAGGTTTACGACGCAGAGAAAATGTGATTTGTTGGGATTTATTTTTATCCTCCAATTTCGACACCACTCTTCGAGGATTGTGATATGGGACTGGAGAGTTTGGGATGCAATCAAATGGGTCGATCAAAAGCCTGCTCTATATCGAAAAAGACTCCTGCACTACTGCGCACTCCATTCCGCACTCTAAAGAAGACGAGACAACGTCCACCACACGATGACATTCCTGGATAGTGGAGTGGGATGTTCGGAATCCAAACTGGTGACGTTTAAATAACTAAATTAATAATTAAATAATTTTAATATGAGGAAAACATGGCCGGGGGTGTGGTCATCAAAGAAACTTATCTGTGCCGACGTTTCGACTTCATTTCAGGTCTTAATCGGATGTGCAATACAAAAGGAGATAACAACCTTAATTCAGAGAAAAATAAAAAAATATGAAAATAATAACAAACTTAGAAATATTATTTGTTATTACTTAGTATTAGCATTCTATTATAGATTATTTTTTCGATAATCAGTCCAGTACTTTAGCATCGTTTAATCCGGCTTTTAAATGCACATTGGGTTTTTAAATTAAATCTGATTAATATGTTTTGTTTTTGAAAAAAAAAACCTTTTTCATTTAATTTGCATACATTGTATGGAACCAATATTCCTTAATACAGGAATGATGTATGTTTTTTTTATTGGCATTTTGGCTTATACGGTTTATAAAGTGGTCATCGGCATTGGTTCATTGATTTTAAAATTATTATTGGTTGAATTTTGAGAAAGATAAAATTTCTCTAAAACAGCATTAAATAACTAAATGACGGAGTGTTGTGTGCCACACTTTCTTTTTCAAATCAAGACTGAAGCCAAAAGACCAAGTTTTGCCAAACGTAACGTCACATTCTTACCCCCAGCTCTTCAAAAATTAAATTGTTTTGAGTTTGTTCGAGATTCCTATATATTTTTATTGTAGTGTGATGCCAGATTTTTCAACTCATTTACATTATCGACTCATTTAGTTATTGTTATCCTCCCTATTGCCCGGTGAACAAGAATAATGGTTAAATAGATAAAGATTGAGGGATAATTTCAGGTTTTGTTTTTTTAAATGTGTAATTATTATAAAAGCATAACAGATATAAAGACTTATAAGAAATGGACCAAGGCTGGTTCACGCCAAACAGCACTAAAAAGTTAATGATAATAAATAAAATAAATAAATAAAATTATAAATATAAAATGTTTTGCTATAAATTAGATATAGTAAAACAATAAGCTGTTGAATGAATTATTGTCAAGTGAATTAATTTAGAGATGTCTGAAAAAAATTTAGAAATTAATATACTAAACACACTTCACTAATTAAGCTTGACATAGTTTTGCTGTTTGCTTGAAACTCCAGAGCAGCAGTGTGCTTCCGATCGGTAACATATGCGCATAAACATAAGGGCAGATAAGGTAAGCTTCTCTGGAATAGGAATAATTTAATTGCAGGTAATCAGGAGCGCCCTATCAGGAACTGTATCAGGAGCCACATGCAAATCTCTGGGGGGAGAGGGTAGGGTCATTACCTAACCCCCTCTCTACCCCCCATTGTCCCGTGTACAAATGGCCCCCCTATCTCGGGGCCAGTATCTCCTCTCGACCTCTGGTCATCAGCCTAGGGCTAACCCTCTACGACGATATTATTGTACTCACCCAATAGAAGTTCGATGAGTTAAGTATCATTAGAGAATGCTCTTTCAGAAAACAGGTACTAGCAATGGTGGGGGACCGACAAGTGGGTCTATTGATCCTATCCTCATCTTAAGTGTAAACGTCTAACAGATCAGTCACGTATGAGTAGAGATATAGCTTACCACTTAAAGAACGGTCTTGTGAGGGAAGATTAGGTCGGAAGGTTACACTGAATTAGGGAACAGCTTTCCCCCCAAATGAACACATTCAACATAATATTTTTTATTTATTTAATGTAATTTACTACAACTGTACAAAATAATACAATAAGTAAATATGTTGTATGTTTCATATACACTTGAAAATCTTGGGAAGAAGCCACCGTTAAGGATGGAAGATTAAGAATTAATGGGTTAGGATGGTTAAGGAGTTTGAAATGAAAAGACGCATATCTGTTTTGGCCCAAATCTGCAACGAATGGGATGTTAAGGTCATTTCGAATGAGTTTATTTGTAACGTAATAAGGAGCATCATGGATTTTACGTAGGATTTTGGATTGTAAGGTTGGTGGAGCTCAATTCCATATGTCCAAATAACATAATATTTAAATCTGTTTATTTCACTTACTTATATGTGAAGAGAGTGTATTGCGATCGTAAAAAAAAAAAATCGAATACGAGTTTTTGACTGAAAAAAACATTTTGAGACTACCCTAATAAACTAGTCTCTCAAAATGATTTGTGTGATTGTTTCTTTCCGTGAAGAGCCTACCTCAAAAACAAAGAAATTGAAATTATATATTTAAGATGAAAGCCTAAGGTGTTAAAGCAACCTTTCAGATGCCACTTGACCTGAAATTCCTCTTCACATAATCAATTTAATCACCTTTTTTTCGAAAATGGAATAACAACTAATTCTAGTCCTTACTGAAATGGTATGGGAGTGCTCAAATGTCGATTTTTAAAATGGCTTACACTAGAGTAGCTTGAATTTCTTTTATTTGAAATCATTCACTATGTTTTATGGTTAGTAGTAATGAAAAAATACTGCTATGTATCTGTCTCGGGATAGTGAAGGCATTTATCCAAAAATAAGTTAATTAATTTATATTGAATCCTGCAAAACTATTATTATAATTGGATTCTTTTCCAAAGGCTTTGTTTTGTGTTTACCAGTTACCAATTGAAAACCTTTATATTTATAAAATATTCTTACCATTAGTTATTGTTACTTGAACACTCTACCAGATCCCTAAAATGATAAGGAACAATAAACGGACGGGTAACCGTCCGAGGTTTAGACCGAAAATTGGGTTGAAACTGATTTAGTAGATTTGAGTTTGGAGGGGCGCCACTGGGAAGATTGGTGGTATCGGAATCGAACCTTCGGGTCGGTTAAGCCTTTATTATCATTATTATATTTTATTCTGAAATTTCAACAAAACATATTTTATGCAAAAAGACTTCTGTTACGACCTAGTATTTGAGAATAACTCACCAACCTATTTAACGTTTGTGTTAATAAAACATTACATCACAGACCATTTTTATGTCAATATTGGATATTTCTGTGAGCTGCACTCCTCATTAATCTTTGCCTGGTGTTGAACCTGTTGGGACAAGCAAACAGTTTTATGGTTGTAAATATTAACCGAGTCAGGAACTGACGACAAAGGGTTTTCTAGCCTGCTCTCTCGTTTGCAGAATATGTTTCATGTATTACCCAACACATTTCGTGTTTGATGTCACATGGATCCTCGTAAAATGGTCAGTATGTCTGGAATGGTCTTGTATCATCTTCAGTATGATGATACACTTCAGTGCTTAAATTATTTCCTTTTAACTCGTTTCAATTTGAGTATATTTCGATAATATACTCAATATCTCGATCATTTTCATTATAGTTTGTCTAATAGCCAGGTAATATGCTTTACTATTGTCCTATTCATTATTATTAATTTTCGACGATTATTTACTCAAATAAAAAAATCATTATAGCTCATTATTTCATTATAGTGTCTGAAATTGAAGTTGAAGTTATGAAATCGATACAGCAAACATCAATGACGACCTCCTGTAAGCAACTAATGATGACTATGGACAAATATCAACTGAACAATTGTTTATTAATCAATAAGTACTATAAAGCTAAATACTCGTATTTACAGTAATAATACAATATCTAATAATGTTGGTAGAGAGAGTTGATTTATTTTACAAGCGGTGCCCAAATATTGCTATGCATACTAATCAGTCTGTTATTAGATATAATATAAATACTAACAGGAAGTATATATTTTTTCCTTGTCTTTATTTTCCCATGAAAACTCAATATCATAATCGAGTATTATTTTTTAATTAAAAACTACTAAATCTATGTTACCTTATTTTGTTTTGGTCTTGACCGTATCATTTTTATCCTGTGTATTCCACTATCAATCATCTAACATTTTCATATTCCTGTGATCTATCACAAATATCCTATTTATTAGAAGTGTAGTATGTATTTATAAACTAATCAAATTTTAAAATTTCAAACATAATACAAATAAAGAATAAGAAAATAATTATTGAATAAATAAGTAATAAATAGTAATAATAAAATAGTAAAAGTAAAGTTAAAAACTAATAAATTAGTTTGAAAATAAATAAATAAGTTAAAAAACAAATAAAAAGGTTAAACTAATTTTGTTTTTGTATGAATTTATTATTTTATTTTATTTTACTTGTTAGTACTGCTGTTATTTTCAATTTGGAATTTGGAATAAATATAAATTTGATTTACTTAAAAATGCAATATTGTTAGGACTGAACAATATTATCAGAAGCCAATATTTTTTTTATTCGATTTTTTCTATTGTCTAGTTATTTTTTTATTCTTAATTTAAAATAAGTTCATATTTATTTAAAATTTTATATGGAAAAATATTGACTTTACTTTTTCTTTTTTTTTCTTGTTCACCAATCCTATACTTACTTGCCTATTAGACAATATATATATTATTAGAAGTGAATAAGTTTCTTACACATAAATTGATTATTTTTTCTTTATTTTTAATTGAGCATAATAATTTATTTTATTTTGTTTACATATCTTATATTTATTTATATTATAGAATGTGTATAAATGAAATTATTTGTATTTTTTTTTTTATTGTTATTCTTAAAGGACTCTGTCCCAGTATGAAATTTATTTTCAATTCTATTCTAGATATATACTATTCTATTGTATTATAAAAATATAATCCGTTTTTTACAAAATCAATTCCATTCGCAAACAGGCTCAGCGCTCTTGATTCATTATACTGATGGAAAGTTAATGCACCTTTTTAAAATCCTCTGGTATGTTTTTGTTTAATGGTCTGTCAAACGTGTGAACTTCGCATCAGGTACAATGAAAAATATTATATTGTAAATAATGAGAAAATAACTAGAGGGTTAAAACCTAATTACAAGGAATCTTTTCCCACTGTTTGTTTGACTGTGGAGGCATTAATACGTAACCTGAACTAAACATAGTCGAAAATCTGTGTAATTAATTTTGGAAAACTTTCCCGTAAATGTATTTATTTATGTGCATACATAAAGAAAACGAAATTAAATTTTATTAATAAAATGTTTGCAAAGCACGTGAAAATAAATTCACTGTCAAAAACAAAACAAGGAAAACCTTTCCCTAATTATAGCATAAAATATATAACGATGTTTTAAAAAAAAAAAAAAAAGCATTTCGGACCTGCTAATGAGGATAATTCACAGCTTATATAAATACAACAAGTTTAAGTAAAATATTTTGAGCTGTCGAACTATCGGTGGAACATGTCCACTAGGGAGTGCGTCCCCTGGGTAGCGGATGGGGGATCGCTCTTACGAGGGGTGGCCTGAATATAACGAATAAGGACCGAAAGGTACCCAGTGTTGGAGGGGGGAGGGTATAACCTGGCCACCCTTACTCCTGAGGGGACATAAAAATTCGGGAGGCCAGTTGTCCCGAGGATTCGGGGCCTCTTCTACTGGGCTAATCATCCGTAGTATAAATGATTCAGAGAAACTTAAATTGCCTCGGACTAGGACGGACCCATCGGTTACGACGCGGCGCTCGAAAGGACATAAGATTTGGATCAAGGTACATTAAAACATTGACTGAAAAGGAGGTGGAATTGGTGGAGGAAATGAAGTCTTATAGGATAGACCTACTTGATATCAGCAAAATGAGAAAAAAAAAGGCCATGGAGAGGTACTACTGAATGAACAGATGTGTTGGTGTTCTCGCAGAAATGAGAGCGAAGGAAGGTGTTGGAATGATTATGAGAGAGAGAGACTGTTTACAAAAGTTGGGATCCAGTATATCCTAGAATAATATCGGTAAACGTGGAATTACCAACAGGAAAAGTGGCCATTATTCAGGTATATGCTCCCACCGAAGATGCTATTGCTGCCTACTGCCCACCGAACAGTTCTATGCTGAGTTAGAAAGAGAAATTATTAAAAGCCAAGAAAGGAACAGAGAAGTAATTATTATGGGTGACTTCAATGCTGGAATTGGAAGTGATTGAGAGTTATGGGACAACATGGGGGTGAGCGCACTAAGAATAGAAATGGGCAAAGACTGAGTGATTTCGTTGACAATGATCTGCTCATTGGTAATTCATTCTTTCCACACAAACGAATTCATAAAATAACTTTTTTCGCTGAAGAAAGGAATGTAAATAGTATAATTGATTACTTCATATATGGTCGAATGATAAGAAAGCTGTTTACCGATATTAAAGTGATTAGGGGTGCAGGAATTGGTTCAGACCACCTCCTGTTATTCGGAGATACTCAAATTCTTCCCTCTAGGAAGAAACACCCAAGAAGCTACCAAAAAATCAATGCTATCAAGCTCCAGGAACCTGGAATAAGAGCGGAATACTCAAACCTATTGGATTCAAAACTCCAGGACACCAGCATGGATGGAAGTGTAGATAAAATATGGTCAGAAATAAAGAAAGCCATACAGGAGGCCGCTACTTCAACTTGCGGGATTACCAATATTTCACCTGCACATTAAAGATCCAAGTGGTGGAATGATTAGGGTGAAGGAATCAGTGCCGAGAAAGAACATAGAATGGAAGGAGTGCCATAGGAACAAGACTCCATCCAATTGGGGAACTGTATATTAGAAGGAGAAATGAGTCCATGTTAGTAGTGAGGGTGGCAAAAAGAAAGAGCTGGGAGGAATTCGGCTGAAATCTGAAAAGTATTCATCATAAAAACACTAGTTTTCACAGGTTTTCTGGAAAAAGATTAACGCAATGAAAGGAAAAGTATACCAACAAGAAATGTAAAGGACGAGAGAGGCAGATTGATTACCGGGGACCAGATTATTTTAGAAAGGTGGAGACACTCCTACAGAGAGGTTTTTTTCTGGAGATTCCGAGGAGCGAATGATTAGAGAAAGTATAAGGGGAGAATATGATGAGGTAATATGGGATGAAGGAGCAGTGGAGAGATTAAAAAACCAGGGAAAGCAGCAGGTAGTGACGGCATCGTTCCTGAAGTCATCGAATATAGTGGAACAGAATTATTGAAAGCATTGCATTGCCTTTTTCGGAAGTTACTCACTGAAAAAGCTATCCCTAAGGAAGGTTGCCACGGAAGATAGGAGTGGAGGGTTTCACGCCGGTTATTAAATGTTATCCTTTATATCAATATACTTTTGATAGGTTTATTTTATTGAAATTGTTTCTATGATATCCCTACTATACTAAATACGTAATTTTAGCATATGTGCCTATAACAGACAAATTGTATATTGTCTATTATAGTCACATATACCCCATTCTTACGGAAAGGAATTGAATTTGAGCTTTCAAAATATTGTATTTAATTATGATACAAATTAATCTTTTTTTTCTTACGCATGAGATCTTTATTTTGTGCATGTAAACTATTTCATCTGGTCCTGTACTCATCATGTGTATGAGACAGATATGTAAAGGTGGATCCACATGTTGGCCGCTAGCCACGAATCGGAGGCTTGTACAAATGCTCGGTAAACAAAGAGCGGGCCATCCACATGTCAGTGTTATTCTGAGAGGCAAGCATGGCGGACGTAGTAGTGGTTTCAGCCATTGCACTTGGATTGTATTATTTTTATTACAAAAAAAGAAAATGAAAGGAAATTAAATATAAATAAATAAGATTAAATATAAAACTTTTTATAAAAAGTACCAACAAACACCTTTAACCTCCTAACAGCTCTCAGTTGCAACTAGACAAAGAACAATGGTGGAGATGCTACACGAGCGCTCTCATGAACCCCTTTGATCTGTGTCAAAAAAACCGACTCTCGACGGATCGGGAACGAGCCTAGGCCAACCAAGCCAAGCCACCCATCCACATGCTCGCGTATCTCTGAGTTCGCCTTGGCTTGGCCAACATGTAGAGGTCCCTTAACAGATATAATCTGAATTTAACACCGATGAAACCGCGTTTCTTGAGTCTATACTCTTCAAATTTCTAAATTATACAATTTATTATAGTCATAAATAGAGAGAAAAGTGCTTTATTCATTCATATTGCCCAAATACATCGGGTTGCTACATTACACAGCATACTAATCAATCCGTGATCGGACATATATAAATTACATATTTTTACATGATATAATAAAGTAGGAAGAAAACAATTTTTTTTTTTCCTTTTTCTTTTACAATCAATTCTACACACTAAATACAAATATTTCAATTTATTTATTTCCCTTTCTTGTCCCGTCTATTTTATAATTTTTGTTTTATTTTATCAAAAAATTCACTCTCCCGAATTCCCCCTTTCAGATTCTCCCCAGTGACCCGCTAAACAAATTCACCATTAGACAGCGATGTGAAATCAAGCCAGAGAAATACTAGTCACAGCAGTAGATCAGTAAAACTAACATATAAATACATTTTACCAAAACAAAACTAATACATATATTTAAAGGAAAATATAATAAAAAAATTGGTAAAAGGAATTCTTTGATTGGATACATAAGTAAAAAAAAGATAAATAAACAAATAAAAATAATAAAAATAAAAATAAAATAATTTAATGAATAAATAAGTTAAAACACACAAATCAACCGGCCCACTTACTAAAATAAATAAATAGAAAAAATAATGAATAATATAGAGCTAATTTCCATGCAGTTGATGATGTATGGTCCTCAGGGAGTCCAAAATAATGTTTTCCGCCAAGATCGCAATATCTCCAATGCTATCACCTAGGCCTTCTAAGAAGTTCCTTGTTCTATCTGGTATTGTTCCACGAGATCCAAACCAGAGGCCTCTCACGGTGAACTTTAATTTAAACATTTTATCGGCTTGTTTTCATTATTTTTGAAATATTATATTATACATGCATTATGATTATTTAATTAATATATATGCAATACAGATACATTTATCTCATGGATATAAATATTCTTCTATCATCCTTTTAATATATGTATGTATGTTGTTTACTTACAAATTTTGCAATCACAATTTCAATGTATAAGAAAGTTGTAAATAAATATTGATGTATAAACAATTAAACTGTTTTCTTTAACAGTTCATTGTAAATTAAATTAGATTACCAACTCATTTCGTTAATAAACAATTATTTTTGTATAATAATAGAAATTATTATAACTTGGACCGTTCAGAATTATTTCTTGTATCCAAAACAATTAGCTATTTTTCCCAAAAAAGAGACTTCAATATTATAATATTTAATAATATAAGTTACTTTAATATTAGATGAACTGCTAGAAAACCGGAGCTTTCATGTCACATTAGGTTCAGTTTCCTCTTTTATCCTTCCATGATTACAAATTTATATTTAGGAGCTCACTTTTGTCCTTTAAAAATTAGCTATTAAAATTTGAATTTACTCTTACTCCTTAAGAATACCCACATTTGTAATTTAATTTAACTTGTATTTTGTGTCATTCTGCTGTTCTCGCCCATATAATTGATATTTAATGAGAGGCACCAGCTGGAATTTTTTAACTTAAAGTAGGTTCTTTTGTCACCAAACCAAATGAGCCACCGTGCCGAAGCAGAGACCCGATCGGCAAAATATTAAAAGTAATGCAGACATATGTATATTAAGAGAGATTTCCAGGCACCTCCGGGTACGGTCAACCGCGTAGGCAGGGATAAACAGCGAAACATCCCTTATATCACACTCTGAAAACCTCGGGGAAAATACAGCGCGCTCTGTCAAAGAAGATAGCCGCCTTAATTTAAACATGAAAGGGAGGAAAAAGACCGACTTTCACCGAAAGTCATTGAGCCTTCCCACCCCCTCTGAATAGTACTGAAGTAGAACTGTATAGTCCTGGGTAGGAAAAAGTGTGGGAACACAAGGAAAACCAATCAGAAGAACGGAAATCAAAAGGGGGAGGAGTCAGAGGTAGAGGAAAGAGACGAATAAAAAAGGGGCAGGAGAAACGGATGGGGACAGAGGAAGACCGTCGGGGGACAGTTGAACACAGTTGGAGGCCAGAGGAGGAAGCCACACCTCGCAGGGATTCAGGAACGGTCGCCGGGAGGCTGAGGGGCAAAGCGAATATGGATGCTCCACCACGACAACTGCCAAGCCGACCGACGAACAAAAACAAGTTAGACCTTTTCCGTTGTAAATTGAATGCCAATAATAGAATTAATAACTTAGATTCAGTATAAATATCAAAGATCTCAACTGGTACTGCTCAATTCATAATATAATAATTAAAGTATAAGGAAACAAATCCACTATTCTCTCTCATAATATTATTCTTGCTAATGTATATATCATTGTAAATATAAAATATGTAACAAAGACTTTATAATTAAGAATCCCTGCATGCCACCTCGTATATAATAGCATAGTGAATTAGTGAACACGATACCATTGGAAAAGAACTCCAATGATTAATTATAGATATGCATATCTATCATACCATGGTATCTAGTGTTTGAATTAAATATAGCGCATAACTTTTCAGTCGATAGAGATACATGATGCAAATACATCAGTACACAATACAAATAGAATATAAATATATAAATACAAATACATGAATATATGAATACATTTCAATATAATACGTGTACGGGGAGCTCCTAGTCGGACTTAAAACCCCGAAGCCCCGTACACGACATAATGTACTCAATTACACCTGGTTGACTTACATTAACATCTTGCTTTTCAAAAGTAATAATAAAACTATAAAGCGTTCTGAGAAGTAGCCAACTTTAGAAGCCGCATGTTGCTAAGAACTAGTAGAACTGCCGAGGGTATGTGATCCAGGCGGGCAATTAAGTTAGTGAATGAGGTTAAGGACTAACAAGGCTACTCGGGCGAGGCCTGAATGAAGAGCAGTCCATCGATCCCTTCCACTGGCTCGGATAACTTTTTCCCATCTCCTCGGGATAGAAGGGGATAATACGGGACATTTAGAGAGGGCCAAGTTGCGGAAAACCGGTATCGAGGTTGGTAACTGGTCATTCCAGAATACGAATCTGAGGACCGAGGCAGAGGTTTATATTTCTCCATTCATGATTATTTAATTAATCATGAATGGAGAAATATAAACCTCCATAGTATTGTATCGTAGTCTGTCAGATGTCTTAATTTGGAATCTTAAGAAGAAAGACAACATTCAAATTTTATTTTGAAACTTCTTAGCTTGTGCCTTCTATCCAAAAACATAAAAATTATAATTTACGAAATCTATCCTTACTACTGTTGTTTATTGATGCGAGACGTGGCCTCTTACAATAAGGGATGAACAGCGCCTTAATATTTTCGAAAATAATGCATTTCGTAAATTTGGACAGAAAAAGGATGAAATTACGGGAGAATTTAGAAGACTACACAACACTAAATTGAGGGAACTACACACGATAAATATAATTCAAGCATTGCGGCGTATAAGATGGGTGTGTAAGGTTGTAGTGCTTAGTAACGAGTGAATTCCTAAAATGCTAATAAACACTGAACCGACGCGTAAAAGGTTGAGTAGACCGAAACGTAGATGGGAGGATTGCGTTTGGAAGGTCATCACTGGAAGAATGTTTGTAGGGAGCGATTGGTGGTATTGGCATCGAACTTTCGGGTTCGTTAGGCCATTATTATTATTAAATAAACTTAGGAAAAAAATGTTTTTTTATTTGGCAGTAGTTTTCTATCATTCTCTTGATCAAATCATTTAGTTATTAATCGTTAATTCTTTAAGCGAACAATTTAATGTTGTTGTTTTTTTTACCACAACTTTTTCTGTTATAAATACCGTTTTATCCTCTCTATCAGAATTTTTATCTTTCCGAAAGAATCCTTTATCTATCAGAAAAAATACTAAAAAAATTCGAGGTGTTTGACTGACGATATATAGAATAAAAGCTACTATTCTACCAGTTCCAACATAGACCCTTATTTCGGCCCCATGAATCCATAGGTCAAAAAGTATTGATTCTAGAACTAACCAACGTTTTGGTCAGGATAACACCTATCATCTAGTGTGTTCCCCCGATTGTGGATATGAACTTAATAGAGGCTGAATGTGCCCTAGAAGGATATCTCACTCCTAGAGTTGACACTGGATTGAATTAATAGAAAACATATTTATTTGAAAGACCCAGACTGACGTTATCCTTCTCCCCAAGAAATATTTATTAAAAAGATAATTCTTACTGTCTGTACTACCCCAACCTAATTATGACAGATATTACGAATATTTTTGAATTGTACTGCTATAATTTCCTCTTGTATTGTTCTCCAGATCTGTCATCTTTGAATAAAATATTATTAGCAGAGCATAAAAAGGCATAAAGAGGAAAAAATAAAAGAAGAAGGAGATATTAACGGTTGAATGACCACTTTCCTTTCTTTATAACGAAGGACATTCCCTATCTTCTTTTATTGTTTTTTTTTATTCAGTGTTTTCCGAATTCGTTTTATTTAACTGCTGTGCGCAGGTATTCATGACGTAAGATTTTACCTGCAAAGTACTGTTAATTATTTACTGGATAAATTATTGCCATAACACTATTTAGGAAATAAAATACAGAAAATTAAGTATTATATTATTGTGTGTACAAATCATATCTGGTGTAGTTAACAATAGCGGTGCCGTGGTCGAAAATTGATATAAATACGGTATTAACTCATGAAAGATTTTTATACAGAAAGCTATTTAATCAATCAATTTGTCAATGAATCCACAACCTCTTAAATAATTTACGATAACTTGCACATACGAGAGTCATCAAAAATATTGTTCATTGTTTTTGGAGGAACTGGATTAAATGAGATAATTTTTGATAACATCTATTGAATTGATCGTTTTTTAAAATTTAAATAGTTATATTTAGTATGCATATATTTATTTTGGCCTTTATGGTAATGCAAGAAGAATAGAAAAAAACGTTAAAATGGAACGAAACTCAAGAGAGTAAATTTTACTAATATGCCACTTAGGTTTCGTATGGATGATAGCTGTTTTTTTTTGTCTTTTATTTTTAAATGTGTTTTAAATACTTAATCATTACGAAGAACATACCAAGTGATATTTTTGGAAAAATGTGGATTTTTGCTGAAATTAGTATACTCTATATATTTTAAAACCAGGGCAGTCCATCCCTATGTATAGGTTTAGTCTGTGAAATCCAGGATATCGAAAATCCGGATTCTCATGACCTTATTGTTATTTAATCATTGTTATTATAACACTTAGATTATATTACTTAATACAATACTAACGCAATATTGAAGTTACTCACCTAAAAAAATAGCAAAATTTTTCCGGAAAAACAAAGTTGCAATTTTGTTAAATATTTAAAAGAAAAGCAATAAAGCAGATCTATTATAGAAAAAAAATGAAAAGAGAATGAATGATGAATCCTGAAATAAAAAACGAGAAAGTAACTACCTGGCAGAGTTCCAAATAACCTTTGTTCAGAGAATTTTTAATTTAGGAACATTTATAGGGAGGAAGGAATACTATGTTGGGTATATTTATTACCTGAGATTATACATTATATGAGAAAAAATTGATGTTTCAAATCCACAAGTGTGAATATATAGATTAGTATTCCATAGTTCAAGACCCATGACATAAAAAGTGACATTTCAAACTAAGAATTGAGTAAGCCTAATAATCATGACATTAATCGAAAATGCCGGTAGAGAACAATAATTAAAGAAACATAGAGAAAAAAAAAGTAAATAAACAGCGGAAAAATGGTAGTTCTGATTTTTATGTGTTTTTTTTTAAATAATTTAAATTAATATTATAAATTTTCGACTCTGTCAAAAAATTGAATGTTTATTGTATTATTATGGTTTTCAAGAAAAACCCTAAAGTCTTTATTAATTTACCTACACTTAGTATCTCAAAAATATTACAAATAATTAAATACTTTTTTTTTTAAATTAAGCTTTGAATAAACCCTAAAATTTTAATAATACCCCAGACAAAGTTTTTCATAAACATCAATTTTTTACAAACAAGAAAAATGTCAAAATAAAAATCCGAAGCTTTAATTTTTTTCTTAAATAACATGCCATATTTATTATTAATTAATTATGAATTCATTTCTCGATATTTTGATATTGTGTTACATTCATGGAAAACGAGTCATTATTTGTTTTTCAATAAAACAACGTTGCGATCTTGTTATTTTTTTATTAATCTCTTTTACAACAAAACAACGTTGTGATCTTGTTATTTTTTATTAATTCATTTTTCAATAAAACAACAATGCAATCTTTTTATTTTTTATTCTTTTTTTTCAATAAAACATCGTTGTGATCTCGTTAATTTTTATTAATTTTTTTCTCCATAAAACAACGTTGCGATCTTGTTATTTTTTTTCTTCATTAGAGGGCAATGTCGTTATTACTGTTACTAACTTTGCTTTTCTCTCTTTTAAAGAAGTATTATTTTGATCTATTTATTTTACTTTAATTTTTTTAATATTTATAACGTCGTAAATAGTTAAGGGTGTCTTTTGTCCGAGACTATACTTCCATAAACAAATTGTTAACAAAAAAAAAATGTTATATCAATCAATGACCACTTGGCCGATCTGGTATTAAATAAATAAAAAAAAAATGTTGCAATCTTTTAGACACTTCTTATTTCGTGATATTAATAGTGCCAAACTCTTATGCCTGTTAGGTCTTTATTTGTCTGATAGGCCTTTATAAAATTAACAGAGCTGCCAATCTAGAGATGAGATGGATGGTTGGTCCAAGGAACATTGAGTAAGAAACTTCGCTCTATATCTTTATTTAGCTATAAACACAATACCTTTTCGTTCCTGCCACTTTACTGTATAGCAGATATAATTGATTTATAAGTGTCACATGAAGAGATATAATTTTTTTCTTATGTTATATAACATAGATAATGCTAGATATATACTAGCGACCTGTAGGGATCGACAAGAAGCACCTACATACATTTATCAAAGTGGCAGTAGCTCGAGGCGACCTAATTAATCCCAGAGGTCAGTGCGGCTGAGTTATTGCTGTCCCGACTAACATGGCCGCGTGTCTTGTTTCCTCTGACCAACACCTCATGTTCTCTGCTTTTTTATTTGTTTTTTTTATGTTCTTTTTTGTGCTTCTGTACTGATGTTTTTGTTCTGCAGCAGTTTAGAGGAACATCGGGAATTACTTTCTATAATTAGCTCGTTTAATCTTAGTCAGTCTTACGTAGGAAATGAATTACAGTTTTAGTAGTAACTTTACACGCCCTAAAATAAGTTTTAGTGGTAAATCTTGATTTATTACAGTAATCATTTTTTTTATTACGATATAAAATAACGTTTTATTATTGTTGTTTAGGTATTTGTCAGTACGCATTATACTCAAATAGCATGAAATTTTCAGATCCCAATTTAAAATAAAAATTTCAAGAAAAAAAAGAAGATATATCTGAATGTTTCTAGGTTAGCTTTCAGCTAAACCCATTATCTAACAAATGTTGACCGCACAATCTACTGAAAAATTTTAATTTAAAATTTTTATAGCTATTATCGTGTCCTAAAGGTACTATTAAGATAATGAGGAATTACGAAAATGGTAAAATTAAATTTAAAAAATCATGTAATAATTAATTACATCCCGCTTATTAGTTTTAAGATCTCTATTCATTAGGATAATGATAATTATTCTACTTAATATTTTTTTTGTACTCAAAATAACAATAAATACATCAATCAACAAGAAAGACAAAAATTTACTATTGTTTTAGATTTCCTTTCCAGTCGGCTTCTGTTAAAAAACTAAGCGTAAACCTGATGGCCAACGTCGCATTTAGAATTTCTTATGCCTATGACTACTTCTTATTACGTGTACGGCAATGGAATCTTTTTTTGTGTCTGAAACTTATTTTGAAACGTTCTAACTGGATATAAAATAAGTTAAATATTTTTTTTAAACGTTCAATTACGACATGAACACAGACAAAATGTTCTTCCTGATAGTTGCATAAATATATTGTAAAGATCTATTTGAATTCGAAAACTGTTGCCATGATATTCGGAGAACATAAGTAAAACATTGCAATTTAATTAATTCATCATGTTAGAAATAAATTTTTATTATAATCAACATAAATTTATCATGATCCATAGACACCATCCTATTCAAGTAGGACTTGGAATTTTCCCTTGTTCGAGAATCACCAATATGCTTGTTATATTAGTATATATATATATGTATATTAAATGCTTGTCGACATCTGCACTGCTAAAATAACAGACATAACAGTATTATATACTATAAAATAATGCCAAGAAAGAAAGAGAATTATATTTTACAACATAATTCAGCTTAATCTTTTAGGTATGGGTAATTTATTCATGTTTGGACTATTTGTAATAGTTTCTTTTACGAAATTCATATTTATTACATCGGACTATTATTATAAAATTATTAACTAAAATTGTTTATTATGCAGTGTAATGATTATTTTTGTTAGACCTCTAGTTAGACAGATTCGTATTTTTTTTATTTATTTGTTTATAACTTAAGCTAACTTATTTTATTTATTTTTTGAAATTTTGTAAATAATTTAATACTATGTCGAGTTGTATAGAGGATGTCTCCAAATGCAGATAAATATATATATATTTTTTTTAAAAAGTAATACATTTCCTAAATACCAAAGATTTATCAACAGATATATAAACACCAAAAGCAGATAAGAGAGATGATAGGTTTGTGATTATTCCTAAAAACATAAAGCTAAATTTATACAGTCAAGTACTTTTGAATTGTTGAATACTTTATTTGATAAAATAAATTTCAGATATTTATTTTTGTAGCATTTAAAAATTATGAATATTTGCCTAATTAATGAAAAGTATTTAACTTAAGAAAGCTATTATTATTGCTTTAAAATAATTCAATAAATTCCAGCTTTTATTTTAGTCCACTATTGAAGTCTTTGTCTAGCTCTGAAAATAGAAGGAATTTTTACCGTTCCTTTGACAGAGAAGCAATTGTGCTTTGTGCAGCCCTCAAATTGGCAGTGGTCCTATTCCTGGAGTTGACACAGATATAGAAGGCTCATACATACATTATAAAAATTATATATTTTATTAAATTAACTTATTAAATAATTTGATAGAAAATACTACAAAACAAAAATAAAATAAATTACTTATTATCTTAACACAAGACTCAAAACCTTCCCAATATATTTGTATTCAGCCAAGTTTGATTATTGATGAATTTAATTTAAGTTTTTTAGATAGAACTTATTATGACTAGTTATTCAGTTCTTGGTCATATGGACTGTGATCCTTTTCCAAAAGTATTTTTCGATTATTTTAATATTTGCAACTTAACTATCTCAGATGACTATTTTAATTCGCACTTTAAGAAAAATTATTTTGTTTAAGAAAAGATAGGAAAATCACTTCTCAAAATTGTTATTTATTTATTTAATGTAATTTATATCTTTACAAAATAATATATACAATAAGTAAATATGTGGAATGTTTCATTTACACTGGAAAATCTTGGGAAGGAACCAACCAATGGTGGTACTTCCTGAATTAATTTAAATTAGAAGATCCCGTGGTCATCTCCTTTTCAGACGCTTCGAAGGATTATCAGGGATTATAAAGGATGAGATATTAAGAACTAATGGGTTAGGATGAGTAAGGAGTTTGGAATGAAAAGATGCATATCAGTTTTGGGCTAAATCTGCAACGAATAGGATGTTAAGGTCTTTGTGGATGAGTTTATTTGTAACCTAGTAAGGAGCATCAAGGATTTTTAAAAATTGTTATTAAACAACATGTTTAGCATCAAAGCTTCTAGTAAAACATTTTGTTCTTTCTGTTACAGGTAAGATGAACATTTTCCAACTTCAATGATCTTTACAAGTGAGTGGGATAAAATTTATTTATAATTATTTTTTTAATACAAAAATGTATTTATATTATCCTGAATAGGATTGGAGAGATTGATTATCAGTTTGATAATCAAACCAACAGTGTTCCATAAGATAAGAAACCAGAGAGAAAAAGTTAATATTTACTCTGTTGAACCACTATAGCTACTTGCCTACCATATATTTAATTTTCTAAATAGTAATTTGAAAAATAAAATAATTCTATTCACAAATTATTCCAGTGAACAAAAAATAATTTTTTTTTTTTAGATTTTTAAGTCAATAACATTGGTGTTACTATTAACCAAGCTCTCCTGGAAAAAACACGTCTCCGATATTTCCCGTCGTACCTTCTCCCACCCTTAAAGCGTTTAAATTATCTTTGTCACCTACTTCCTTTTGAAACCCGTAGACTCCTGGTTACTTCCTTAATATTCCCCCACTTTGATTATTGCTGTGTGGTTTACGCAGGTGTCTCTGGGGATCTCGAAGCAAAATTAAAACGGTTAATTCATTGCTTTGTATTGAAGTAGAATTGAAGTAGCTTTACGCCTCCTTTCGTCGTAAATATTTTCTTGCTTCCTTCCTCTGTCAAATTATCCAATCTCGCCGTCCATCGTATATCTCTGATATCTTTCAATTTAAATCCTCAGTGCATTCCCGCAGTACCCGCTCACGGCCTTCAGACTTATATGTATCTTCCCATCGAACCGCAGCCTTTGGTAGATCTTTCCTCATCCGCTCATCTCCCTATGGAATTCTATTCCCTCCTTCATTCGTTGTTCTAATACCCTTAAAACCTTCAAATCCCGTATTTTCGACCACCTTCTGTCTATCCAATTCCGGAAGAATGACAACTGAAAGTTTCAAACAAGATTTATATATTTTCTGTATTTAATTCTTCAGATTTTCGTTTATACTTGTAGATATGTATATTAGCAGATTGTACCTTTGCATTCATTATTTTTAGTTTTTCCCTTATTTATTATCAGAAGTTAGTCATCTTATGTTTTATGATATAACATATAGTTTTATTTTATTTGTTCTATTTTTATTTTATATATTCTGTTAATCATTGCTGTTAATTTTTATCTTTTCTTATTCGCTGATTTAATATATTTTATGACGTTTTATAATTTGTACTTTACTCCAAGGCTTTAAAGCATAATTTTGACGCCTGTATATTATTTTAAAGGGATCAATCCCGGAATGAATAAAAAATATTATTATTATTATTATAAAATGTTATCCACTTAATGAAGTGAAAAATAATAACAGTAGAAATGCTTAATTTTGCAATTGCGTTTGTGTTTAACGCATATTATGTACTTAGCTCCACTTCTATAGAAAACTCAGAATTAACTTTATTTGCTTTCAAAATTGCTGTACCTGCAGTTAAGAACTCTGCATGAATTTTTGTTAAAACAAACATTGAACAACGAAGATCTATAAATCTGACAAATCCATTGTAATTTATTTAAACAATTTAAAATAGCTGATTGTACAAATACCTAAATTTCTCACTTAAAAATTTTGAAATCACTGATTTTGTAACTGATTAAATGTAATATTGCTGGCATATTTCGGTACATTAATTTTTAGTAATAAAAAATTAATTTTTTATGAAGAAGATATTTAAAAATTTGTTGAAATGTTAACTATAAAAATAATCTTTTTAACGATAAATTTCGTTGTCTTTTTTTTTTGTTAACGTTGTGATTAAATAAGCAAAAAAGGGATTTATTTCCGATTTCTAATATATCACAAACTAAAAGAAATAGGAAAAAGTTAAAAAAAAAAAATTGTTGGATGAAAAAGAAAAAAATATCTGGCCTCCTTTTAAACATTTTAAAAATTATATACCACACAATAGCTGTATAGAAATCTGCCAACAGGTAAACAAGAGCAAGCTTCGTCAACCCTTTATATAAAAAACTTTAATTTGAATTTTTTAAGTTTGCAGAATCTTTTATTGCAGGGTTTTACCTTTCTTTCAAATGGCGCGTGAATATTTGAATAGATATGTTCGTCGAGAGGTTGATATTTCTTTAATCAAATAGATAAACTAAGGAATAAAAAACGAAAAAAATGTATATATATTATTATTTTTGACGAATAAAACGACCAAAAACAAAATAAAAATTGACCAAGAGACGCCTCGATTTCGCGTAGAAGGCAAAGAGATGTTTTTCTTCAAGTTACTCACTCATCTGTTGCCTGATAATATTATACCTGCTACAATGGTTTGTCTTGTCTCCTTCGATTTTTTGTTAGTATTTTCTATTTTGAGATAAAAATATTTTGTATTTTATATTTTATTTTAATCCTTCTATAGCTACTTTAAAATTAAGAAAAGTAAAAAATATAATAAATTATGATAAGATAACGAAACAGAGGGTTCTAGGCCGACAAAAACTGCTACTCAACACTTATCTCATATATATAGCAGTCTAGAAAGATATAGAATATTTGATTAAAATATTTATTATAATCAACGATTTTTCCCAATTTCATTAGGACTTTTGACTTCTTCTACTTTTTGACCAACATTTGGTGATTATTAATAAATAGTTTTCTACTATTTTTGAACCACTCTTAATCGCCACAGAGATCATCATCACATACGGCCGAATACTTAAAGTGATCTATCTGCGTCTCGGTCTTATGAAATTATTTTTGACTCGAACAAAAAATAATTTGGAGAAATTAGCAAAAGTTAGTCATTCAACTTGATACATAAGACCTTAGTCGTTTGAAATAAGACTTAGTTCTTTTCAAGTAAAATAATACCTATCAGCTAAATAAGTTCTATATGTAACCACTCATTCCATAGTTATAGAAAAAATAAATAAAAATAAGAATTAAATTTTAAAAAATAAACTTCTCAAACTCAGGCATATTTATCAATAATAATTCACTTGGGCCGGAAAACACTGAACCAAGTTTATCAATATAGCAGAGCATCTCTATAGATAAAACAATGGTTTTATTTGTCTAGTGAAATTTTACTTTAACCTAGTAGTAATTGTAAAATAATTTCTTCCAATGGATTCTGATGTGAAACTGTTTGGAATAAATGATGATAAAAACTTTACCATGCTCTTCCCCAACTATCCCATAGCATTGGCTTATACGGCCGTTTTTTTCTAAATGTTAACCATATATTTTTGGATTATAGTAGATACCTCCTAAAGTATTCCTATTAGTTCAGAGATGTAAATTAATAAAATCTAAACGTTTATATTGTGCAATTTTTGATACATTATAATTATGTTAATGAAGATATAAATCATCTTATGTTTTAAAGAAAGCCTGTTTTTACCCAACAATGGTGTTTAGTGCTAATAAACTGCACCGCAATTAAATATACGCCTAAAACCCATAAATAATGAATCGATTACAAAATTTTATGTTTTATTGTACACTGTATGTCTACAGGCCTAATAGGTAACAAAAAAAAGACTATCTCGGAAATTATGGAGCATAAAAAATTATACTAGGGCTTAAATTGAAAATCGTTAAATGGATTAAATGCACTGCACAGTAAACTATGACATCTCACCTTCGTTTATTACTTTAGGAATACTCAGTGATAAACATAGTATATAGGGCGGACATTTTGAAAAATCTGTCATATTAAGCCTATGGATCTCAAGGGAATAGTATAATAATTTTACTATTCAATTTTAAACATTTTATTTGTTAAAGCCCAAAAGTATATTTTTCTTTTCGTTAGTTTAATATTATTACTTCCAATTGGGTTTATGTAATAATTTCTGTTTCTAGGAGAAACTAAATTATAATTTATTTTTACTTGACTAATAACCACAGACCCTCAGTGGAAAATACTGGCCAGTGCCAGAAATTCTATCTATATACCGCACCATCTCATTCATCAAAACTTCGGTAATCCCAACACAACTTCCGAACTGGCGTGAAAAAAATTTTCCTTGATGAGAAAGATTAGGATAAATGTAAAGTTTCGTATATAAAGAGAAATAACAGTTGTTCTAAGATATTGAAACAAATTCCTCGAATTTTGTCAATTTTCTTTGCTGATACCCACGAATTTTGGGCACAATTTTTTTGAATTGTTATCCGGGAATATCTAACTATCTTTTATAAAGATATAAAAGAACGTAGACTTAAATATTTTATCAGTCTTCATGTTTATGCTCTCATAAGCAGTATTTTAAAATAATTGAAAAAGAAGTTACCAATATATATGTTTGTAAAGCTAGTGAAACTCATGACAAGAAACCTCAAACTAAAAATCACAGGCTTGACTTTAAAAAAAAAAATACACAAATATATAGTACGAAAATTCTTTCATATAACTGGGCCCTGGGAAAGACAAAATAAAAAGACAGATAGTGCCACATGTTTTACAATCTACTTTTTAGTCTCGCAGAATATGAGCGGTTTCTGCAGGAACGTCTTTGACACACTTGAACAGCCGAAGGGAGGAAGTTGCTCTAACCCACTTGAGAATAGGTCATACTCTCCTCACGCACTCTCACCTAATCAGAAAACTGCCACCTCCGACGTGCAAATATTGTCAGTCCATTCTCACGATTAGACATATTTTTTAAGAATGTACTCACTATTTGCCAACAATAAACAGGATAGGACTAACCCCAAATTTATCAGAAGCTCTCACAGACGAGGAAGCTAAAATTACATTAGTGTTTAAATTTTTAAAACTCTTCTCTTTTTTAAAACACGCCTTCTTTCTGAATTATAACTCCTCTTCGATTTTAATTTTTTTTTAAATTTATTATTTTTATTCTATTTATTATTAATTTTTACATAATTTTTAGCATGTCATAGGCGTTGATGACCAGAGGGTGTTACGCCTTTAAACAACAATAAACAAATAAACAACAAACACTTGAAATAAGTCTATCCACTTTTATTACGTCAGAAAGTTTCTAGACTATACTTCAGTTTGCTGTTATACATCCACCATTTTTACAACTCTTACTTAAGTAAGGTTCCACTGTTGGCATGTAAACAGGGCGCTACGGCACTGTCTTAATTTGGTGGCAGTGCTTCCATGTCAAAAACCTTCACCGTGGAGACGGGTCTACAATCTTATCGTGTCTATAAATATGTAAATTCATACTAAAATCAATTACTAGGTTAGGGGGAAGGAGGGGTACTTAAAAATTAGGAAATCTGTGCAAACAAATTTTTGTTTAGTTTAATTACTTTTTTTAGAATTATGACAGGTTTCTGGAGATATTTTAACATTTATATTATAAGCATAGTGATGTATTACTAACGGGACGGGCGGTAAACGTGCATCAACCGTGGAATGTAAATGAATGTGTTAATGAAGCGTCAACAGTGGATGGGAAACCACCGTCATAGTCTATCACTACCAGGTTAATCTATCATATCCAACTGGTTCAATCTCGGTCATCTGAGGGGTATATACCAATTAAGTACAATATTACCTCACTTATCCGAATTTGTCATGTCTGAAATCAGGAATATCCGGAACGCTTTTTTGGTTTTATTGTAAGGTGTTTTTTTTAAAACAGTAAACTGATACTAAATTACGAAATTTCAAATTAATTTTGCAACTTTCAGTTAAAATGCTTTTTTTTACGTTGTTTAATATTAATTTATCAGACACGTTTGTATTTTTATAATAATAATTTCAGTACAGCTTGTATAATTTTCATATAGTTATATTCGTAAACACAAAGATTTAATATATCTATTTAGTAACCTAAAAGCATAGAAACAAAAAAAATCTGAATGCTTTAAAACAGAAAAATTTGCTTGTTTCAAGTTTGCAATTTATCATAAATCGTTGTTGTTTTTTAAATACTGACTATTATTCAACGATAGGTAAAGTCTTTATAATAAACAATATATGTTATGAAAAAATTATACGTTTAGCGATCGCACCGCTAGTGCACAAAGAAAGCATGGTGGCACCTTGAACTAATCCAGGTAGTTATGATTAGGTACGCGTGCCCACTAAAAGTAAAAATCTCTTAATATTTTATTCAATTATTACATCCACCATATTTACCTCATTACCATTTTTTTCAGAACTACAAGCCTGTTTTCGAACAAACATAATTACAACATTCACGTTTTAATAAAATTTCACGTTTAATAACCTACTTTTGTCACTTTTTTCCTGTATATAATTATATACATTTTTATGGAAGCATATACAACCACTATCCTAACCGTTAAAATATTTATCAGGACGGTGGTATACGCTACTCTCCCTCAAAACAATAGTGAAGCCGAAGAGTGGGGATTAAGTCACGCCCTCTGAGCTCAGGATTACATTGAGCTTTTAAGGAATGTCTACTATTGTAATCTGACCTGAAACGAGACATAGTGAAGCCGTTAAGTTAAGGTGGTTCGATTCTATCCTATGAGAGATTTTTATTTTATTTCTTGGTAACCTAAATGATTATTCCCCCCTTCGTATGTCAGAAATGACCAGGAAGAGACTAAACAAAATTCAGTAATTTGCTCCTACCACTCTGAAACACACCACTTCATAAAACCCGCCACTTTTGGCTTCACTTTTCCTAATAGCTTGTCCCTTCCCTTATTCTGCTTACCAACCTCCAAAACCAGGTTTGGCTTATCATCAGTATATTTCAGATTTTGTTTTCATATTTATTTCTATTGGTATAATTCATATTAAACTTGATTCTAAAAAATTAACTATAAATAGTCCACGAATATATGTAGGTTTTGAATAAAATGATCAACTTTCTTATATTTAATAAAAAAAACTAATAATTAAATATTAGCAGAAATATCGTTAGTATTTTTTTTCTTTTCATTAGCCTTATTAACAAGGAACTTTTTGTTTTACATGTTCCAACTTAATAGCTTCAAACCGTAAAATAGTCAAGGGAAAACTAACACAAATTGCGTTTGTAAGAAGTCAAGGCATTTATGCTACTACTCATATTACCTATATTTTATTTTAAAAAAGTAAGGATTGTAATTATTTATAAAAATGTATTCTATTGCTAATACAATACATAAAACCACAATATCAAAGAATTGACTGAATTATCTCGAACAAAGAACTTTATCACACACGGCTATGAGCGATAATAAGGTAACCAAGTTCCAAGATAAGTCCGGAGGCAGCCACAATGGACTTGGAACGCTTTAGCCCCCTTCAACTTTCGATTTGAGCAACTCAATAACTTACTCTTCCCTTTTTTTTGTGTCGGTCTCTTCTGACCGACATATTGGCACCAATAACAGTCATCAGCTGTCTTCCTTGGACATAGTCAACTCCGCTTTTTCCTGGGAGCTTTGTTACTTGAGAAATGTTTCGATGAAAAGAAATCATGTTTCATAGCTTTCTGATGTTTCCTGTTTCTTTGGATAATTATTATCATGGATCGGATTTTAAGTAATTGCATATTTTGTTCCTTAGCTTCAAATTCAGCCAAACGTTGAAAGAAATTATAATATAAAAAAAGACTATTCTATTGATACTAGTTTTTAATTGTACGAAATTGCATGTTTCAGGATTAATTCACAAATTTATACATTTTGTAAATTATCTGTACTGAATAGGATTCATATTAATTTTTTGATTATTTATTATGAAATGCTACGACCTCAACTGTTCATTCCTACTTTGGCTATTAGTTTTAGTTTGGTATGGTAATTGCCGCGATCTGGGATCCACGCATAGAAACCTAAATCCCTCTGTCTTAGAAAATAAATGTTTGACACTTACTGTAGTAAAATTTTAATTTTCAAGCTAAGTTGATATTTATAGCAATAAATTGGATTCTCAGCATCACATTTTCATTCATATTGAAAATACTATAATCAAGAAAATCAAATTTATGTTTAACAATTTAGTTATTTTCTTCCTAATTGAATTGAAAAATACAATTAAAATATTAAAGCTAAAAATCATCAATCAAAAATATCAAACCTAATGTTCAGGATTAAATAATAGAACTTGATATTTTTAATAATCCTTTTTAAGTAATACCTTGGTTAATTTTCAAAAGTATTAAAATTGTAATAAGTTTTAAGAACCTTAAAATTGTAGTTTCCAGTTTTTCTATTGGAAATAAAATTCTTTAAGTACAGTTAGTCTTCAATCATATACGAAGTTTCAATTTTTAAGTCAACTAAAGTTCAGTTTTTTTTGTATGTTTACAGGCATTTAGCGAGTTTATTTGGATTCAAACAAGTTTGATAAGCTTTCCATGAACATATTAATTTTAGAAATTACACAATAAAGTTAATTTTTCCAGGAATTGGACGTTTTTACTGAACGGAAATCGGGTCTATAATTATAACTTAGAGAATGATTGTCATTAACCCGCCATCGGTCGCTATATGAGAATTTCTCTCACAAAATATTATTTTTCGAGTTTACTAGTTTCCTTTCATTTTTTTTCCCTTCAGTGTCAAGCGGTATTAGCTTTCCCGTACTCACAAATACTTTTTAACCCGTCATCGGTCGCTAGGTCGAGTTTAACACAGATGGCCGCACGTGAGACTTTTTCTCACATTTGGACGTATTTTTTAAAATATGAAATTTTGATATAGATTAGGCTTATTTAAGCGTAACAAAAAAAAATTATTTCGATACAAGAGCAAACTAGTTTTTAAAAAATCAAAAAACAAACATAATTATAAAATAGTAATAAACATAATATAACATTTTAGACACACAAAGTTATAAAAATAATCGAAATACAGATATATCATATTACAAGAACATAACACTTATCTAAAAAAAAATGCTCAATCCGAAGAAATCTCTCATGCATAACTAGTGCAAGCGAACACCGTATGACTGGGTTATATCAGTCTTTACATTGGTGAAAATTCTTTTTTGTTTAGAATGCCTGAATATAACCTAGAAATTTACAAAAAAAATATTATTCATACGGCGATGAAGTGAAAACATGAAAAGACAAATTTTTATATAAATACAATTCATACGTTTCCTGCCTCTTCAAGCCTACGTTTCCCTAGTTCTGCTAATGTTTTCTCTCGATGAAAAAACATTTTATGGATTAAATACACTTGTCTCAAGTGAGAAAAACATAAGCCTCACAACTTTAATATTTTTATAGCAGCCTCAGTCGCGCATGAGATAAACTTTCAGGAGAAGGGTATATTGTCAAGTAAAGAGGGCTGGACGCTTACCCAGCGCTGCTAGAGTGGTGTAGGAGGGAAGGTATAGATGGAAGAGTCCCAATAAGACCAGAGTTAAAATCCAGCGATGGCAGATAATCATTTTCTGTTTCACTGTAGCCGTGAGTCAGCCATAGGGTTTATACAAAAACCGACAGTTTAGAAAACCGGTTTTCGAATAGTAATTTTTCCAGAAAACCGGTTTCGAATTTTCATAAAAAAAATTTTTTTGCTCGACTATTCTGTAATTCGAACAAAAAAATTTAACAGAAAATTTAGAGTGATTAAAAGCAGTTTTTGACTGAAATTATTTGCTGTTCAATTTTATTGATAGTAAAATTTTTTTATGCAAATTAGTAGAACAAAGAAATAATAGATGACCAGGATTAAATAACTTTAAAAACAATTATTCGTTGTTTATGCATAATTTTCACATATAAGGATGTAAATATTATTATAATAGTGAAACAATATGTTTTAATATTTTTATAATAACCATATTATTTTTTTAAAAAAACAATGTTATTAGATACAGATGGATACTTATTAAAAACAATTAGAAAATATATAACTGTGTATTATATAATATAAATTATAATCAAAGCCGAAAGACAAGAGTAAATAAAGTTTATGCATACATGCTTATTAAAATCAATTTTAGTTTTAAAAACAATTAAGCAAAGGACCGAGTATTTTCTATTCTGGACAAATTTAATACAAATTTGAATATTCTATTTATTTTTTGTTTAATGAAATATGATTTCAGAAAACAGAGGAAGTCTATCGATTTGCTATTTAGCCGTGTCCTTAGTTTATTCACAAAATTCCCCGAAATAGAAAATACCCTCTCACTTGCAACCGAACTAGGTTTAATCGTTTTTAAAGCCTGATATAATAATTCGATATTTTATAGAAAACCGATATTTTCTACTAAAAACCGGTTTTCGAATTTCATAATTTTCTCCAAAAAAACGGTTTTTAAAAACCGACAAACCCTAGTCAGCCATCATGAGTTTGGGAGCCCTCCGGGGTCCACCCAGTCTCATGAAGTGGGTACTCTTAATTAGGTAATAATCTGGTGGTTGAGCGTGATTCTGACCAAATCACCACCTTGCACAAACGTCGTCTACTAGTAACAGTACTTCGTTTGAAAGTAATGCAACCCTGACCCTTCATGGGATGTAGCTGGGCAGATTTAATTTTTTTTTTTTTAATATTGGATCTGTAGCAATATCCAGATACTCTACTCAAGTTTCAAGCCTTCATTGGCTTTTAGTACGAGTAACAAGTTTGGGTGAGGAATACTGGGATCTTCTGGAGTTTTATTGTTTTCTATTTATAATTTAATATAATTATAACTCCGTAAATTCTTACCTCCTACATGTTTTCTCATCATCCGTTCCTTTTTTACTAATAGATTATCCCAAGTAAACCACAATGGTTTCTATTCATCCCTCTATTTTCAATCCGCTGGTGTTCTTCAAGGTAGTATTCTCGGTCCCATCCTCTACACCGTTTATACAGCTGACATCCCAACAACTCCTAACACTATCCTTACCACGTATGCTGCTGATTATTATGTAATAACCCTTTGATTGCATCCCAAACTCTCCAGTCCCATATCACAATCCTCGAAGAATGGTGTCGAAATTGGAGGATAAAAATAAATCCCAACAAATCACATTCTTCGTCGTAAACCTGCCGACTGCTCTACAGTATATTTTAATAATGTGGCCCTTACCCCTGTAGAACAGATTCGTTATCTTGGACTACATCTTGACAAACGACTAACCTGGAATCCTCACACAAGACTGAAAAGACAGGAAACTGCACGCAGATTCCGACTATTACAGCACTTACTAGACAAACGGTCTAAACTTCCAACTCATTACAAAGAACTGATCTACATGACAATAATAAGGCCCATCTGAACATACGGAGTTAAGCTTTGGGGCTCCACTAAACCTTCGAATTCCTCTCGTATCCAATCTTTACAATCCAAAATCCTTCGTAAAATCCTCAATGCTCCTTATTTTGTTACTAATAAAACCATCCATAAAGACCTAAATGTTCCTTATGTAACCGATCTAGCCCAAACCCGATATTATTTCTTCCATAATAAACTCCCTAACCACCCAAACCCACTAGTTTCTAACCTTGCTTCCTCTTCCATTCCTGGAAGAGCAATCCTCCGAGGTGCCTGAAAAGAAGATGGCCTCGTGATCTTATATTGTAAACTGTTTTTAGAGTAGTACTACTGGGTAGTTTCTCTACATCCTGTATCATATCATTATGATCAAATTTACTTGTTGTATTTTTATACAGTTGTAAATATCAATAAATAAATAAATAAAAAAAAAATATATATAACTATAACTATTGTGGTGTTAATTTACTTTATCATCTCAGTTTTTCTAGAATTTTCATTTAATCTATGGCTATATTTAAATGACGCTCACATTTTACTTCATTTCACAACTGGGATTAAATCTTGATATAATTGTATTCGATTCATATGAAGAATAAATGGCGAATTTACAAGAAACATTTTTCCAACCCATTCTCTCCATTCCCTTCATTCGTGTCTAAAATTGTCTTAAAGTAATTCCTCTCTACAGGCATGAGTTTGAAAACGGGAAATATTCTCTCAACTATATGGTACTGACTTAGAACTTCCTTGCGAAGTTCGTTGCGTGAAGTCAAAGTATTTGTCAAGGCTTTCGAGAACCGTTGCATATTCTGCGGACTGAGTTTTTAAGATTTTAAGCATAAGTTCTTTAAGGCCTCCGTACTAATGCCCCGATGATTTATATTCAGGTAAACTCTAGAGGGCCTAAAATAATTTTAAAATAGTACATACACTATAATTACCTATTTTAAAAAATATATTTTTATTTCAAACGAAGGTACTTAATTGAAACAAGGTATTAATACTGATAAAAATGTTTTGATGCTGATAGAAACTAAATAAATACATAGCAATATTAAAAAAAATGAAATAGAATATAAATTAATTTAATTTGTTTGACTATCTGACTTGTACATTTTAATACATTTTTCAAATCGCATTAATTATCTTAAAGTAAAAAATTAAAAACATAATGCTGATATTTTTCGATCTAATCATTTTTTTTCTTATAAGACGTTTCAAGGACACTGTATCTCCGTCTATAATGTACTATTTATTTTTTAAATTAGTATATCCACAATTGCTTACAGTCAATTAATTCCATTACTAACTAATATAATCGATATTGTGCAATAGTAGAAATGCTTGTTTAAAAAAAAAGATATTGATTTATATAAGCTGAAGAGGGGAATGGAGTATCTACTAAAAATCCTTAAAGAACAAATACATGGATTAAGAACCATTGTTTTTTGTAATTTTGAAATTTAAGACAATATATGAAATTCAATAAGTAAAACTTCGTTATAACGCTCCCACTTATTGCAATTCACAACTATACTTCCTCGGTCCGGTTTCCATGTTAGTACAAGAGTCAGGAAGAAAAAAATGCAGTTATCTCACCCTAATTTTTGATTACTTTAATGAAAACTATGTATAATTAGTACTCAAAATTGGTGAGTCTGCCAAGTAAAGGTAGGGAAAATAAAAAATTGCGGCTGTTTTAAAACCTTAAAAAAAAACTAATTTTTCATTCGGTGCTCTATATCTTAAAAACTACCAACAATACTAGAAAATCTAAGAGCACATTATTTAAAGGAGAGTAAATTTTCTGAAATATTAGCCTTAAAAGAGCTATTTACGTCCTATAGTTCACGAGATACAGCTTTTTAAAAAGGTAACTTTCTTAAAAATCTACTGAAACATTAGTAGTTAGTAAATTTATTTTGAGAAATCTATATCTCAGGAACTATGTGACGTACAGATGTCGATTAGCACTCAAATTAAAGCTGGTTTAATGGACTATCAAGAGGTTTATGACCTTTACCTTCGTAGGAATAGTAGTTTTCATGATATATGCTAAAATAAATTGATTTATAGTTGTTCGGACAATAAGTTTAATTTATGAAAAACGATTCATTTCAGAAACCATTGGACGTACAGATGTCTGCCAGCGCTTAAATTAAAGCAAGTTAAATTTACTACATAATAGTTAATAATGTTTATCTTTGTAGGACAAAATAAAATAACAAAATAAACTCAAAAATGTTAATTTTTAGTTCTTCGTATGAAATGTAGGATTTTTGAAAAAATATATCCCTAGATCCATTAGACGGACATATGTATGCCAACACTCAAAATAAAGGAAATTTAACTTACTATAAAGTAGTTTATGACACTTATCTTTGTAGGGGTAGTAGTTTTTATGATATTTTATTCTTTATAACGTTCTACTTTCCCGGTTATAACGCAGTAAAATGTTTCTTAGGAATATTTTTATATTTACATTTGGAGTGCTTTCTATAATTAGATTCGAAGATACATAATTTAAACAAGTAATTAATGCTGATAAAAACTTTTTAAACTGGTAGTATATAAATAAATACATTGAAATATTTTTAAAGATAAATTAGTATCCTCAATTATGTACTTGCTAAAAGTACATAATTGAGGATACTAATTTATCTTTAAATACATTGAAATATTTTTTAAAAAAATTGAATGGAATATAAATTAATTTAATATCTGACATTCACATTTTAATAATTTTTTCAAATCGCATTAATTGTCTTGAAGTATACAATTAAAAACATAATGTTGATAGATCGTTTTTTTTCTTATAGGACGTATTTGGGACACTATATCTCCGTCTATAATGTAATATTTATTTTTGAAATAAATATATCCGCAAAATGTTTCCCTGTGGAATTTTATTCTTTAGAAACGTTCTACTTTCCCGGTTATAACGCAGTAAAATGTTTCGTAGGAATATTTTTATATTTAAATATAAAATTATATCTAATCATCTATATATAAGCCTGCATCTTGCTATTGTAATTTAGCTTAAATCACGTTTACAAAGTATATTATTATTTAATAACATTGTACATTTCAGTAAATTGTAAAAAAAAAAACTCTTTTTTAATATGTCTCTTGAGACGAGTCGACTTGAAGTTTTACATACCGTAGAGAATATTAATTTAATTGTTCCACGAACGTAATTCCAAACAACGGAAGAATATACCTTCGCTGTTTGTATAAGACGTTTCCATAAATTGAAAGATTGTTAGTTTTACGGATGAGGAACCAATTTGTCTCTCAGTTTCTTCGTTTTCTTATTCAAGGAAACAGTTTGCGAAAATCATTTTTTAAAGAAGAATCAATTAGTGTAGTTAAATATTTCAATAAATATAACATTAATAAAAAAGATAAAATAACATATAAAAAATAAAAGAACTAGAAAAGAAAAAATAATAAGAGAATAAAACTGAATCAGTGGTTTTACTAACAATACATTTATTTTTTTCATGTTCTGAACAAATTTCGTGTGAAAGAAGAAACACAAAACTGATTAATCAATCCAAAAATACTCTAAGCCAAGAAAATCAACAGTTTAGATTTAATGTTTTTTTTTTTAATTTAACACTTACTAAATTGAAGTCATTTTTTCACAATTTCAAAATAAGATCTTAGATAAGATCAACTTGAATTACTTTTACTTACTCTGATCAAATTTAAATGTTTTTATACTGTTGTAAAGGCAGATCCCGGTTTTAAACGATTACATTAAAAAAATAAATCAGCTAAATAAATTAGTAAAACAATAAAGTATAATAGGCTATAAAAATTCGCTTAAATATATTTGAACAACCATAAATAAATTATCTAACATCTCAAATCATAATTGATCTAGTAGAGTCAGATATGTATGATTTGGCGTAGTTTTATCACATTTTGATACAATTAAAATTTGAAATTGATAGCCCTACTCCCCCCCCTCTTTCCTCTCTAAGTATTTACTAGATTTATTATTACTTATATTAAAAATAAAACTTGCATTCAATCTGTGAAAAAATATGTTTCAGCACACCAAAATAAAAACAATTGAAATAAACCAAAATCATCAAATCAAGTTTTTGGTTGTAGCCTGTGTTATTATTGGATAACAATAATCACGTAGTTAAATATGTAATATAATGTCATATAAAACTATATTATTGCGTATGTGTTATAAAATTTATGTAATATAAATCTAGTGCGGTTCGAGCATCACACAGCTTTGCCTTATTGTCATAATTCATATTTTGGGGTTCATCCAAGTGAAAAAATATCAAATTTGTTCCTACCAAGAATATAACAGTTTATTAAAAGATAAAGAAACCATATATACATAAATACGATAAAAAGTGATAGGGTAGTCTAAGATTTTTTTCAATTCGAATACCTAATACAATTTACATTTTTTTTTAATCAAAAGGCAATCCTTCCCGACCGATCCCGCCTTACTAAGATCCATTTTTTGTACACTTCAATAAAATAAATTAATACATCATACATATATAATACGTTAAATGTATTATATACGCTTTTACTGAGTCTTCTCCTTTTGATTGCCTCGTGGTATTTTAAGGTATTGATATCAGTCCAGCTAAGGTGGTATGGTCTAGCTATAGCCAAAGACTACACCATTGAACGAATGGATCGTGAAGGGACCGCTCCGCTGGTAAACTACTTCTAAGCCCCCCGTTTTTTTTTTTGTTTCCTTACCTTCTTTATTAAACAGATAACAAATACTATATACACATACATACGTATTTAGTGCATGTATATATTTAGATATATACTTTTAAGCCCTCAGCGAGTGACAGTCCTATATCACTTTAAAAATATTTGCTTAAAATAGGAAGATCGTTAAATCGAGGATTATTTTAAAAGCGCTTTAAATTAGAAAAAGGCTTGTGATTATTTAATGCTTTGTATTTTTTCATTGTTTATTATTTTTAACTATGGGAGCTCATTGTTTATTTCAAAAGGGAAAAATTAATAGTATACAAGAGAGAATTTATTTTTTTTAATATGTCATTAAAACTCTGCTAGACTATTTCAATGAAAATAAGGCCTATCTGAAAAGTACAGATAACTTAATTTCCTAGATAATTTAATCCTATTTACATATAGATACATTAAACGATATTTGACTTCCTAAATCGATTCCTTAATAGTCAGACTGAACTATGTATGTTTTAATTGTTTTGCTGTGAGTAGACATCCATAAAAAAATTATCGATAGTACAATCGACTAACTGCCTCAGTCGATATAAGAAAGTTGGCAGGGAGATCTAATGACTAAGGTGGGGGCACAACTCATGCAAACGATCTCGCCTCTTCTGTTCGCCCGCGGGTGAGATAGCATGAGTCGTTAGAGCTCAAACACTGATCTATTGAAAAACACTTAGGGCGAGAACAGTTTCGGCTGGTGATGTTTTATTGAAGTGAGGAACTGCTAAACGGACCTCATAGTATATTCATGGTGTGTAGCCTTCAGTATATACTGATATCTTATGGGGGAGAGATAATGCTAAACCTAAGATCTCTACGGTCAAAGAGGTATCTCTTTATGGTTATTAATGGGGTATTGATCCAACCCTTCCTACTAACTGTTCCGAATACCTCCTTGTTTTATTTGGTAGAGAAAATTTCGCCTAGATTTTTACTCAGTATAATAAATTGAATAGTTATGCGTAATTACATAAAATTAAATGCTCTTTTAATATAAATAAATTACTATTACATTTGAGTTGTTCAATGATCTACCACACTATTTAAGAAAGCAAATTTACAAAAATACTTTTAAAAATCACCTCACAGAAAACCTTCTTTACAAATAAATAAATATGGAAAAAATAATTTATTAAACTTGGGAACGATCAAAATCGCGACAATCGTAAATACAGGGGTCCATTCAGGGTGATAATTATAAGGGAACACCATATTGTTACAATAGAAAGTATCAGCGAACCCGAAAAGAGGAGAACTGTCCATATTGAACAATTAAAACTTCTGGCAATGACAATATAAAAAATGGAGTGTTCTCATGTTGTTAGTCACTACTAGTTTAGATTACAGAAAATTTGGTTATTTATTCTATTTATTGTTTTTTGTTTTTTACGTTTGTATATATCGTATTTTTCATTTTAACATTTACCGTATGAATTTTTTTAAAAATTTTATTCTTAGGTTTAAATTATGTATTTAGCGTTTATTTCAGGGAGCTTGTGAGTTTTTACAATGATATGTATATAGGAATTTATTATTATTGTAAATAGTTTTTCTTTATTGCTTTTGTTTTCTATGTGATTATATTGTATAGTATGTTTACGGGGACTGTTCGTAAACTGGGGGGGGGGGAGTTATGGTGTGAGTTAGGTACTTCGATTTCAGCTGACTGAGATCAGCAGATCGAATGTATATAAACATATGTACCAAACACAATAAATCCAGTATTTTACAGAAGTCCAAGCGTGCCAGATCTTTTTTCTTCTTCTAATTTTTAACATTTTTCTTTCGCCGATACTTAAGTTAAATACCTACCCTCTTTTAAAGATTAAAAATAAAGATATTCGAGATATCTAAACATGTTTATTTTTATTGATTTTTTTATGTTCATTTTTAATTGTCATTTAAAACATACGAGAGAGAGGGAGGGGTTTCTCTAAAGGTAAGCAACTTATTCAAACCATGGCGGGAGGTCGTTTCCATTTCATGGGACCACCAAAGAAATAAAAGTTGACCCTCCATATTGGATTCGAACCAGCACCAGTGCAGTCGGGAGGCAGTCGCTTAACTCCAACAAAAAATGGCCAATTTTTATTGATATATCAAACTATCGTTTCAATATGTCTGGAAACTATTAACAAGATACCTGTATATCGATATAATTATTATTTCGTTGTTTTGGCATGTTCCTTGCACAACTACTGGTCTAGAAATAGTACGTTTTACTAGGTACTAAGCACCTCCAAAAAAAAAAAAGTTAGTTGTATTGGCACAGTTTATTTTTTTTTTTATTAATGTATTTTACACGACATAGACTTTTTTAAATAATAATATTATTGAAAAATATTCTTATTATAAGTACTTTATTTTGTTTTGATTATTTATGAGCCTGTATTTGATATACTTTTAACAAATACTCCGTGAAAATAACAATTGTGGTTTATATATTTGTATACTCGCCCTTAAGGGTCTCTTTGAGGACTTCCTTATATTACTCTAACCTTCTCAAAGGAAATCCCAAGAGGATGAAATAACCTGAAACGTCCAACGGTGGGAGGGGAAGAAGGAAGTAACGATTGTGTAAATAGAAGGGCCACACAATCGAACGACCACTGACCACCAAATAAGGGACGGACCAAATCACACACCTTATGAAAAACTTTATAGAACGCCTTCATCTCAAACCACTTTCTTAACTTTCACCATTAAGACCATCTCTTGTTAGTTTATTTATTGCATCAAAATTTATTAACAATTAAACTCATTAATATTAAATTAAATTAAATTTAAACTAATTATCATCTTTAATTATCCTGTCATCCCAGAGGCAACAGCCATATAATTTAAGAATTACCTTTATGCGTGTGGTTTCACAGTTAGTATGCAGTTAACTATTTACAGTTGATTTTGGGGAATAAATGAACATACCTGCGTTTTATATAAGCCAAGAAGTACGAAAATATATTACTACCAGCTATATTTCTGTTTGCACTCAATTGAATAAAGGTGAAAACCTTTGAAGATTAGGTAATGCTTTTATCATTGAAACCACTCAGGAAAGAGTGAGGCTCAGTGAAGTCCTTTCTCTTGACTCCATTCATACGAAGATGAAATTGGAAGAATGTGATTATTTTTTTTCTTTTTCCTGAAGGTTCTTTTGTGGATATAGGGCAGGTTCTTCTTCAGTACTTCTAATTTATTTTGTCGAAGAAAGAGAAGGAGAAATAATATGTAGCTGTTCGCATTTCTTCTTTGAACAATTTTGTTAAAATCAATGCATTCTAAAATCGTTTTCAGCATTTGGTCATATTTCAATCAAATTTTAGCGAAAAAAAACTAGAAAAAACAAATAGTTAATGTGAAGTAAACTATGTTTGGTCTGCAATTATATAATTTTAAGTTGTTTATACATTTTTGTTCTTAATACTGAATGACTATATATATATGTATATATTGTATATTTTTGGTAATAATGATGTGTATAAAAAAATGGACGTTTTATCATATTTAAGATTTCGAAGGACTTTAAACATTTGAATCCTATTTGATACTTACCAATACTTAATAATCACTTTAGAGCAGTCTCTAAGCTTTTTTAACCCCATTAGACTTCTTCAAAAAAAGCCTCAGTTTAGCTATGTGTTTCAAAGGAGAAACATGACTGTGTCCTACATAATTCTTGTAATTTTAAGACATTACTGGAAAAAAAAAATTCACAGCCGCTGAAGCAACTCGTGAAATGATTAAATGTGAAGGTGAAGGTGTCCTTGACCAGCGCACTGTGCGGCGATGGTTTGAAATATTCATCAGTGGAGATACGACGCTGGAAAGGAAAAAGGGCTCCGGACGACCATTAATGGATATTGATGAGGCTCTGTTGAGTCAAATCCGTCCACAAGTACTCGCGAACTTGCCAGGGAGTGTCGAAAGATACTTCTTGTCGCCATCAACTCTTCATGGGGAAGACGAAAAAGAGCAGTAGACTGGTCCTTCACGAACTTACTCTTCAGCAATCAGTAATCATTCCCAGTCAAACCAAAGAAAAGTTTGAAGAACTTCATGGGTTCGAACTCCTGCCTCATCCACCATATAGTCCAGACCTCGCACCAACGGATTACTACTTGTTTTGATCCATGGCCCAATTCCTTCAAGGGAAAAAATTTGGTAATTTGAAATTGCGGTCCAAGAGTTCTTTGACACCCATCCCAAAGAATGATATCAGCGTCGGATCAAGCAATTGGCTAGCGGATGGCTAATGCCAGTAGATAACAGTGGCAAATAATTTGAGTATTAATTATTTTTTATATCAAAGTAATAATGATATAAATATTCCGTTGAAAAGCGGTCATTTTTTTATTAACACCATCACAATACCTATATTATTTATTTTTTTAAACTCAAAAGGTTTGTGTGAATTAGCTGGGTAATATTTGAAGCTTAGTTCAGATTTTTTCCTGTCCTCAGATTTTACTATTATTTTACTTTAAAAAAAATTATTTATTTTAACTTAAAAAAATATTGCATTTTATTGATGGCTAATGAGGGTAGGTAACCAACTATACTTTGAGTATTATTATATTTTATATCAAAGTAATAATAATACAAATATTTGGTTGGAAAAAGGTATTTTTTTCTTATACACCCCATTATATTAAATGTGTTAGTCCTAGAGCGGTAAATTTTTTATGAGAGCAATTTGTACATAAAATTTTAATTTTTTAGTTTATTACATTTTTTTTTACTTAAAACATCCTGGAAGGGTAAATATATTTTAATATTAATTATTTCTTATAAAAAAACTGAATTAAATAGCTCTCATCTGTACTCAATATAAATAGATATGATTTTATTTGTGAAAGACAAAATCTTGTACAAATTCATAACACAATATACAATTATAAAACAAAACCTGAGTCTAGTGCTCCATTACAAAAACAATAAACAAAAACAGATTGGATAATACATAACTGTTAACATAGTATTCATTGATCCATTATTTTTCCATTATTGATCCAACTTAAAATAATGAGAATTCTTTTAAATAAACAAAAGCATAATATAAATGAGAATATTAATTGGCTTCGAAAACTATTTATATAATAGAATTTATACGTCACATACAAAATTAAACTTATTACATATTGTTACAATGTAATTATATAGTCTGTTCAATTTGGCTTCACTATCAATATTCAATATATCTTCAATGTTTTGTAATTCGCAAGATACGGATATGGGTGGCTTTAAGATATATTGTCTATTTTCTTTAAAGGTGGAAAAATGTACGAGGATGTGGTACAAGCTGTTATTGAAATATTTTTTGCAGAATGAACAGAGTTCGTTTGCCTTGAAAGTGGTGTTTTTGCTTCCGTGGTGTATTTTGATATACTTCGGGTTTCCTACTCTTAATTGGCTGATGCACCTTATTTTTTTTTTAATTTAACCTAAATGTTAAATATGTTTCAGGTTTGAGTAGGTTAAAACTGCAGAGTGATCGGTATATAGGGTTGATGTTTGAGTTCAATGCTCTATTGATGTCAGTTGGGAAGTTGTGGTTCAAGATCTTTTCAAGAACATCGCTTTTATACCTCAGTATTCCGTTCCGTACTAATATGCCTGTTTTTATATTTTTTTTTGTATTTAGTTGTTTTTATCTATATATAAATTATTTTTGAATCAATTGAGCCATAGCACTCTTAATAATATAATTATTAAAATTTATAATCATTTTTTCTGACCCTAACAATTATAACTATATAAAGTAAAAAATGAAAGAATTAATTTAACTAAAACAATTAATATCAAAACATATTTAATATTTTTTTTAACTGCAATTTTTTTTAATTTATTTATTTAATGTAATTTACAACCGTAAAAAATAATACAATAAGTAAATATGTTGTATGTTTCATATATCCTTGAAAATCTTGGGAAGGAACCACCCATCGGTGGTATTTCAAACATTAATTTAAATTAGAAGGTCCCGTGGCCATCTTCTTTTCAGACGATTATCAGGGATTGTTAAGGATGAAAGATTAAGAATTAATGGGTTAGGATGGTTAAGGAGTTTGGAATGAAAAGATCCATATCTTTTTTGGGCCAATTCTGCAAAGAATGGGATGTTTAGGTCTTTGTGAATGAGATTATTTGTAACATAATAAGGAGCATCAAGGATTTCACGTAGGATTTTGGATTGTAAGGATTGGATGCGGGAGGAATTTGATGGATTGGTAGAGCCCCAGAGCTCAATTCCATATGTCCAAATTGGTCTGATTATCGTAGTGTATACTAATTTTTTGTAGTGAATGAGAAGTTTAGAGCGTTTGTCAAGTAAATGTTGTAGCAATCGGAATCTACGAGCAGTTTTTTGTCGTTTCAGTCTTGTGTGTGGATTCCAAGTAAGTCTCTTCTTAAGATGGAGTCCTAAGTATCGAATCTGTTCAACAGGCGTTAGCGGAGTATTTAGAAAGGATCCTGTAGGACAGGAGGGTAGAGGTTTACGACGGAGAGTAAAAATGATCTGATGGGATTTGTCAGGATTTATTTTAATTCTCCAGTTTTGACACCATTCTTCAATAGATTTTATGTGTGTCTGTAGTGTTTGTGATGCATTAGTTGGGTCGTTGTATACATGTGTCATCAGCGTATGTTGTTAGGAATGTGTTAGGGTGGGTTGGGATGTCAGCTGTATAAACCGTATAAAGAATAGGACCTAAGATACTACCTTGAGGAATACCGGCAGAGTGAGAAAAGAGGTATGAGTAGGATAGGTTATGATTTACATTAAAGGTTCTATCAGTGAGGTAGGAGCGGATTATAAGGAAATATGTAGGGAACCGCAAAACTAAAATTACATTTACAACATGCTTGCATAAAAACTTTCCAGCAAGGATTTGTGTGTTTAGAATACAACTTAAAATAAGTAAACATATTGAGTATTAAGAGAAGAAAACAAAAAATGTAACAAAATCATTATTATATAAATATTGAATTATTTTACTACAAAGTCTTGAGCGATAAACAGATCAATGTTTTGGGGGGAACCTCAAGAGCAAAAAACATAAAATAATATAAATGCAGACCAAAGATAGTACGTCTCACCGTTATTGCCTAGCATAGAACTACATGTTCATCAATATTCTGGGAGACGAAGATCAAAGGTTGTTTAAATAAAACGCAATGTAGTGAACACTTTAGCCAATTTCGATTTTGTCTTTCCTCAGTGTTAAAAAAGATATATGAACAGAAATATCAAATATATTTATGGCTCTGAGAAATTCCTGGAGGTTTCCGTGGTTTCTGATGTAACTATGTGTATATCAAGCGGTTAATGTTAAGAACGGAGTCCATTTTCTATTTATCTATTATCTTAATTAAGTTTGTAATAAAAGTTACCATCATAAATATCTAGTTTTCGTCAGAAGTGGGAAATAAGTTGTACTTCATAATCGTTTTAAATATTCCTATTGAGATGCTATTGGAAAAGGAATGTTTTTTTTGTTTTGTTTTTTTATTTATTTGTTGATATTTACAACTGTATAAAAAAAATACAACCAGTAAATTTGATCATAATGACATATGATATGATACAGGATGTAGAGAAACTACCCAGTAGTAGAACTCTAAAACAGTTTACAATATAAGGTCACGAGGCCATCTTCTTTTCAGG
>NW_027111427.1:924104-925434 GCF_000696795.3 Halyomorpha halys
AAAAAAAAGGGAACTGGACTATGATCTGATGAAAGGTCATCCAGGGATTCAACAATGGTTTGAGAGGAGGACATCTGGGAGGTGATAAATATGTCAAGGATATCCGGCCGTTTTTTTAGGTATGTAGGAAAAAAAAAAAAAGGAATGTTAAACAATAAAATAAGAAATTGTTTCATCCAAATAGATTTAAATAAATCTTACAATATTATTCGAAATCCGTAAAGATGGGTGTCAACTCCTTTGTCTTGTATTGAGACAACGCTTCGAAGAGAGACTGGATGTCGACTAATTAGTTATGAAGATAGTCTAAACAGAGTTCGTCGAGTTTCATAAGCTCAATACCCCAAGTCAAATCGACGGTATTCAGATTTCCTCAAACAATTCCCCTGTTTCTGTTTGCCATCTATTACTCATTTCAATGAGTTTATTTTAGATGTTATAAATTGTAAACCATTAATAAAAACACTTAATGGCTTCTACTAATAATTTTTTTCTCCGAAAAAGTAAAATTTGACATTTCTTAATTTATTTTTATTACCTCACCAAAATGTCGGTATTTATCTTGTTTCCAAATCTGAAAAATATTTTTTACATTTTTTAATCACCCAAGTACTTTAATTGTGTTTTATTGAATTTTTGAGCAGGTATCATTTCATATTGTTATAGTAATTTGTATACTATTTAATTCAGCTATATAATATGGTTGATGTGTACATTGGCATAGAGTAGGTTTAAATTTTTCTCACAAGTACGGGGTTTGAATATTTTTGCTTGTTCTTGGTACCTCTTTGACACACTAAAGGTCAAATACAATTTAATCTAAAAAAAAATGTGTTGTTGGGGACAATTTTTTTTTTTTTTAATATCCCCTAAAAATTCATGTGTGTAGTCAGTTTAAAGAAAATTTCATGCTCAATAAATAGTATGTTATTGATTTTAAAAAAATAAGAATAAATTACAAAATTGTGCCAAAAATAAGAATAGCTTTTTTTTTTACTCAAAACTACCTAATGATGAATAATAATAAAAGTAACTTTTTTATTTATTTATTTTTTAAATTCATAGATTTATTTATTGATAGATATTACAATCTGCTACACAATTGTGGGCAATAGGTAATAGTGATGAATGATCTCATGCACACTAATATAAGAAAAAAAAAACTTAAAATATATACAAACAAAAGAATAGATAAGATGAACATAATCAAACTATCTGTATGAAAAATAAATAAATAAAATAACATAATGATAAAATAATATATACAATATTTACTTAATCGACCTGAGGATCCCTGAGCCCACTCTATCCCCCACGTGTGAGGGGTAGA
>NW_027111427.1:926279-927854 GCF_000696795.3 Halyomorpha halys
TATAGTCTTATAAATTAGTAGTTTGTTTTCTAGTGAAAGATGGGAGGTCCGGCAAAAGTCACTTAAAGTAGCATAAATTTTCTAAAATTTAAACTCTAATTAGCTATTTACATTCAATAGTGTTCCATATATAGTTTAACAAATACCAAATTTATTTACGCAACCATTATTTTGTGATCTAATTCTGAAAAATATCATGGAAACGACAACAAAATAATCTATAATGCACAGAATTCATAAAAAAAAAAAAAAATGCTGTAAATCTTAAGACTGATATTAAAAATTTGGATTTATTTTTCTCTGGAATATTGAGCGTTTTAAAACAATAAAAATAAAATAATATACATATTATTGTTATGCAATCACCTTTTTAATTATTTCATTTGGAACTTCTATCCTTTTTCTATGTAGTAACATATGATGTTCACGTACATTTGAGATATTTCCTTTTAACGGGGGCCTTTATATCTAAACGGGTTTCTTAGAATTGTATCTCCAGTGTTTTTTGTTCCATTGTACGGAAGGCAGGCCTCATAGTGTTCAACATTTTTACTGATACATTCCCAGTCTTTCCTACAGGTTTAATTGAAAGAAAACACAGCATTTGGAAACTATTTAATAACCAATTACAAAAGAAAATAACAAAAAATTATAAACAAAATAAAAATTGGTATGAAAAACACTCTATTACACTGGCTGATTGGGCTTTAAATTATTTTAGAGTGTTTTCAATCATAATAGGGTTTCTATAAAAATTAATGCGCCCAAAAATTGTTGCATTTATGGATTGTACTTATTAAAGATAGAACTAAAAAAATCTAACACTTAAGACAGAGTAGGTGGTATAGGTATTTTTTTTTTACTTCATTAAATTTGTCTTTATTTTAAAACATATTTAAATTACAAATCGATGTCTGTTCTCCTCCGGTACTTTCCATTATATTCGTTCTCTTCCTAGCTTCCTATTTCTAAAATCCATAATTCTACTTCCTAATTTAAAAAAAAAAATAAACTATTTCGAGAAACTAGTTAACTCTTCGGTATCTTTTTTATTTATTTATTTTTTTTAAAAGGCAATTCACGACGAAGGTGATGTTTGCCTAATTATCTACAGGTGACCAACCTATTCTGACCATGGTTGGGGATCAAATAATTCATTTTATAGGATCGCCACTTAATGAAAAAGTCTACGCCTCAGGCTGGATTCGAACCGGCACCGCCCGTAGACTGCAGAACGTTAGACTTTCGCTTTACCCCTGAGCTACGATGCGGCCCTTTGGTATCATTATAAGTATGATTTTTTTTAAAATTTATTTATTGATATTTACAACTGTATAAAAAATACAACAAGTATATTTGATCATAATGACATAATGATATGATACAGGATGTGGAGAAATTACCCAGTAGTAGAACTCTAAAAACAATTTACAATATAAGGTCACGAGGCCATCTTCTTTTCAGGCGCCTCGGAGGATTGCCAGGAATGGAAGAGGAAGGAAGGTTGGAAACTAGTGGGTTTGGGTGGTTAGGGAGTTTATTATGGAAGGAATAATATCGGGTTCGGGCTAGATC
>NW_027111427.1:927904-938193 GCF_000696795.3 Halyomorpha halys
GGTTAGGGAGTTTATTATGGAAGGAATAATATCGGGTTCGGGCTAGATCGGTTACATAAGGAACATTTAGGTCTTTATGGATGGTAAGTATGATTTAAAATTCATTTATAGATGATCTGTGTTATCTCTTATTTTAAAACTGTTATGGATTTGTTTTATTTCAGTTTATTTTTTACCGAAGTGTAGAACATAACGTCATTCATTTATTTATTAAAGCTCATTTAAATTCTTGGAAAAATATTTATTTTAAAATTGAATTTTAAGGCTAAATAGATAAAATGAAAGTATTTGGGAAGATTAGAAAAAAACTAAATGTGATTGAAACTTTTGAAATTTAAATTAATAATTATTTTCATTATCTAATATAAAGAAATATGGATATAGATTTTTTTTTTTTTAATTATCAATTAGGGGTTTTGGCTGAAGAGAAATCGTCAAAGGCAGAAGAAACAGATAGGTGCTAGGTATATGATATATGATGCCTCCTCTCTTATGCTGTAATTGTCGAAGTAAAATTTATGTAAGTCCAAATATAAAGCCTGTGTATAATAAGTGTATGCAATATCAAGCTAACAATGTACCTCGATGTACAAAGTCTCAATTAAATTTCAAATTGAAACCGATCATCAATGACCCCGCGCCCCTTCCAATTAAAGCAAGATATTGGAGAAGGTAGATTGAGTCATCGCCTTCAATATAATGGGGAAGACCTCACCGCTATACCTCAATAGTCGACTCGAACCTGTTCGGCTTATGACAATAAACAACTGATAGACTTGGCCGCTCCTAATGGTTCTGCTCCGATGAGATGTAGCGGGCCCAAGCTTAATTGTATTGGTGGTCTGTTCCGTCTGCTTCATTCCTCATTATCACGTTATGAGCACTAGATTGGTCAACATTGTTTTAACCAGAATAGTTTATAAGTGATAGTGTCTCGTTGAATAATATTTGTCGAAGCCATTATCAATGGAATTATCGTTAATTATTACTTCTCAAGGTCATTTCTTTGTCTGAACACGAATCTATCTCTATCGGCCCTAATACAACTGTACTAGTAAGACACTTGATATTGGATAGTAGCAGTACAAAAGGCTTAACGCCTTTTTTTTTACACCTCAGCTTCAAAATGGGCTTAACAAAGTTGACTAATCCTACCTGAAAACGTTTCCTTAAAACCTTTTATATAGTTCATGATGACTAAAGACTGGATTTTCGTACGGTAAAAAAAAAAACTTTAATAGACAAAATTATTCACTAAAAACCCAAAATGTGTAACATTTTTAATAAAACCTCCACATTCCGCAAAAATAAACTTTATTGATTTTTTTTGAAATATTAATATGTGCAAGGAAAAATTATCTAAGGAAAATAAATTCACAAAAAATGGGTGCAGACATACACATAACATAAAACTACTTTTATTGTCTAAATTTAAAGAATTAAATGAAAGCTTACTATATTTAATTGTTTCTTAATTTTGCAATGAAGACTGAAAACCTCACGTCTTGGGACCGGATTTTCATGCAGTAAAAACCTTAAAACGTGCAGTAAAAAATTTATATCTAGGATTTCTATTCGTTATATATTTTTTCATGATAAAATAAGAAACGAATTAACTATCTATACCTTAATTGTTTAACGTAAACTTGATTTTCACATTTACAATAAAAATCAAAACTCAACTAGCAATCGCCAGTTAATTCAATCATTAATAATTTCAATAAAAATAATTAATTAAGGATTGCATTTTTTTTGTGTTTACTGTTACCTACAGATCGTGATAATTTAAACTAAAACTAGTGACCCAGCTAAGGATAATTGAACGCGAAACATGAACTAGTTAACTAAAGATTAATTTCGTCTTCTAATAAACTTGACGAACCCTATCTGAAAACGTTATTTTATAGCTTTATAGCTAAAAATCTGAGCGAAAAAACTGGAAAATAAATTATAAAGGAAAAACCCAGAGCTAATAACTCAAGATTTATAAACAATATCCAAATGCATTGTTTATTTATTTAGCAATTCATAATGAATGAAGATGGTAACATTTATTAATCGGTTCCAAAATTTAAAAAAAAAATTGGTTTGTCGGATCTACACGTCTAATTTTACGAGTTTTTTTTTTTTTTGTGTAAATTGTAGTACAAGAGTCTCATTTTTTTAATATCCTTTTAGCCGTGTACTTCGCAAAGTTTCGAGGATGCCACAACTGAACAGCCATCCGGAATTATCTACCGCGGCATACAAGCGCGATAATTAATTTACAAATTAATTACTAATTAACTAATAGATTAACCTATGTGCCCCTTCAGGAATTTTATTTTGATCTCAAAATATATGTGGTTGCTAACCCTACGATTAAATATTTTTAAATTTTTGTCCCCTTTTTCCTCACTATTTCAATAAACGTAGATTCGACAATGCAAGTGAGTTTTTATTTGTAAAATGGTTTTTTATTTTACTGTGATTACATTTCATTTCGTTTCTATAAAAATTATTACAATTCTAGACTCATTCTAATGCTTGTAATTATATGATTGTGCCAAAATAAAAATAAAAATATTTAGGATATTCCTATGTATAACCCAAATTATTAAATATAATTTAAATACATAAATACTCCTTATTATAAAGGTGAATGTATACTAAAACAAAGTTTCTGAAACAAATATTCTTAACTGTATACCACGGATAACTCCTATTTAATTTTGACACTTGAAAATAATAATTACCTAGTTAAACGTTTTTATTAAATTATTGAACAAGGACGGGTGTCAAATAATAAAAAAAATAAAAAGATATTCCATGTAATTATTTTTTTAATTTATCGTGTGCAAGTTATTCAATTTGTATTTCATGCAACAATTCATCTAAATTTCAAGCAAGGCAATTAGCTGAGATAAATTATTAAATTTATCGATCGAAATTTCGTAGTATTGTTGTTATTGTTTTGATATGAGAGAAATGAAGCTCTTTGTGTATGAAATCGGGGAAACGTTTCAATGGCTCTTTACAGTTTCCCCGAAATGTAACAAATTCTTTGACCCTTTGGAGATAAAGTGGTTTAATTGAATTTTGTTTGTTCACGGCACATTTCGAGCTGCAACGATAAAGGGTATCCAATCAATTTTTTGGAGTTTTATATTTTCACACTAAGTTAAAAATTCAAAGATTTTTTATTTGTTTATTCATTATTAGTGCTGTATTGAATAAATACACAAAAATTGAATGTGATTTGAGTTACATTACAATGTCATGATACAATCTTAGGACGAATCTATCCGTTAGTAGAACGGTAAATCATATAATCATATTTAATTGTTAAAATATAAACAAACAAAAATAGGTTCTCGTATTTACCTATGTTATTCCTAAATAAATATATATGCTTCTGCATAAATCCTTTTCATTACCTATTATAAAATTTTAACTGTAGTTTCTAAGAATAACCTGTTATATCTGACAACAATAAATTTATTATGAAAACATTTTAAAATAATTGAGATCACTTCGGATGATTTTTCCATCAGCTAATAACAAATCGCCTAGATGATGCTTTTAGTAAAGTCCATCAATCAAGTCCCAAGGGCAGACTTGAAAAATTATCTATCATCGATCTTATATCTTTGTCACAGATGTTCTTATTAGTAACGAGAAAATGATCTACGAGAAGTATAAAGAAATATTCTTAATTTAAAAAATATCTTCGCAGTAATATGAATGTATGTTGTTACCTTATAGAAATTTTATAAACTTTTGAATAAATAAAATGTTAAGACAGAAATTCTTAATTCAGAAATACATTGGGGTAGAACGGTGCCCTTCATTGAGATTTTCCTCTCCGCCCTCTTGGTTCTCTGTTAACTTGACAAGCTACATTTGGATGTATTATATTGAACAAAAATAGATCTATCTTGTGATTACTTTATCAGTCTGTATTTCTCTTCGCTTTAGGTTATATTAGGATTAGGAACTAGTTGGGACACCCAGTCTAAGGACGATGTTTCGTTTAAGAAATATATTCGATAACCACCATTAATAATTTCAAAAAGTCAGTGTGTGTTATCATCTCTTATATATGAGAGCGATTAGAACCCATACAAAACAAATATTTGGGACAGAGAAAAATCTATAGTGTTCCAGCAATGACTGATTCAAATCTTTCGAGTAAAAACATTCAGAACTATTACAAAAGCCTCTTAATACGTCAGTAATATTACTTTACGTACTATTATATATAAGTCTATGGAGATTAACTTCATACGACTTCAAGTCAAATTAAAAGAACATTCTTACTTTCTTATAATTGCTATTGCCAGAAAACATCATTTCTAATTACGCCCGTTGAACACTAGATAGGAGCTGGGTGAGATTGTCTAATAATAAAATTTCACACCTGAAGGAAGTGCCGCAGTGTATTGTACCCATAAACATTTCTTTAAAAATACATCAAATGTATTAATTATCTCAATTCTCAGATGTCATAACCTTTTTAAATTTAGAAAGTTAAAAAAATTCTAGAATTATGTTTCTTGTTAGTTTTTTATTAGTATTTTTTTGTGTTAGGTAAGTCGATATTTCAATTACTATTTATAAGTAGCTTAGGGAGTTTCATTTTTTTAATATTAATTTTCCCTGTTGAACAGATTCGATACTTAGGACTCCTTCTTGACAAGAGACTTACTTTGAATCCCCATACAAGACTGAAACGACAAGAAACTGCTCGTAGATTTCGATTGCTACAACACATACTTGACAAACGCTGTAAACTTCCCATTCAATACAAAAAATTATTATACACTGAGATAATCAGGCCAATTGAATAAGGAATTGAGCTCTGGGGTTCTACCAAACCATCAAATTCCTCTCCGAATTCAATCCTTACTATCCAAAATCCTACGCTCCTTGATGCTCCTTATTACGTTACAAATAAACTCATCCACAAAGACCTTAACATCCTATTCGTTGCAGATTTGGGCCAAAACAGATATGCGTCTTTTCATTCCAAACTCCTTACCCATCCTAACCCATTAGTTCTTAATCTCTCATCCTTAACAATCCCTGGTAATCCTCTGAGGCGGCTGAAAAGAAGTTGGCCACGGGACCTTCTAATTTATATTAATGCTTGAAGTACCACCAATGGGTGGTTCCCATCCAAGATTTTCAAGTCTAAATGAAACATTCCTAATATTTACTTATTTTATTTATTATTTGTACAGTTGTAAATTACATTAATTAATTAAATAGAAAAATAAATTAATTTTCAATTTAAATTATTGGTAATTTAGATATTTAATAAGGTAATATAATTTGTAAAATACTGTTTTGCCATAAAATAAAGATATGTGTTTATGAGATTGAGATTTTATTAAATAAATAGTGCTCTTGTCAAGACACATACACAAATTAAATTATAGCAAAGGAATTTACAAACAAAATAATTAAAACAAAAATCTACTTAACTTACTCTAAACTAACTTAAACCGTAAAGCTTTAGGAAAACAAAAACCTTTATTAAGAACTAATCCCAAAAAACTTTAGTTGTAGGTATTTATAAATTTATAAGTAATTAATTCTACATTTTTCCTGAAAATGAAATCGGTAGCAATGAACTATTTCAAACATTATTATTTTTGGTTTTATAAAACCAACCGTTTGGTAAAATGGTACCAAATAAAATAACCAAATACCTAATTATCATGAACGTCTGAGATTAAGTAATTTAAGTTGAACATTTTGGTATAGACTAATTGATGAGTTTTTAACGAGGAGTGGTAAGCCGTAACGAGCTGAAAGCTTTTATAAAAGAAGATTCATTTTGAAGGCTAATTTCATCCAGGTGTATTATTTATATCCCATTGAGGCAGAATAATTTGTATAATTTACGTATAAAATGCATTATTATACTATGCATTTCTATTCGATATCAACTGTCAATGTATAACACGACGATGAAGTGAAATATAAGAAGATGGTCAGGGTTGGTGTCAAAAAAAGAACAAATAGTTTATATCTATTTTAATGTCCGACGTTTCGCCCCACTTTGCAGGGCTTCATCAGGCTAAAAAAATTTTTAAAAAACTGAGAATATTACAACAATAAGATATAATAAAGTAATTTAAGCTAGGATAAATATTATGTAAAAATAAAGTGATAAGAAATTACATATAAATAAAAGGAAGGAAAACATAAAACAGTATCAATATTAAATAAACTTGAATAAACAATGATAAGAATAAAAAATAAGTAACAATGGTAAGAGTAAAAATGTTTAAGAAATACGTTAAATATACCGTTAAAAAGTACAGGTGTTTATAACTGCATATTTTACGTATTTTTTAAAAACATTTACTCTTACCATTGTTACTTATTTTTTATTCTTATTATTCTTATTACTTATTATTTATGTTCTACGCCTGTGGACTGAACCAATCACAATATTTCTTTTATTTATATTTTTTTTTTATTTATGTTTTAATTTATATTTTATTTGTATTTTTATTAATACTATGTTTGTTTTTTTTGTGTGTTTTTTTTTAAACTTATTTATCAATTCAAGTGTTTCCTGTAACCGGTTTTTTTTTTATTATATTTTCCTTTTAATCTATGTGTTATTCTTATTATCGTAAAATGTATCTAGTTGTTTGTTCTTGGTAGACTGATCTGCTGCTGTGACTATGAATGAGGGTCAGATCTCACATTACCGTCTAATATTGAATTTTTTTAGCGGATCACTGAAGAGGATCTAGGAGGATGAATTCCGGAGAGCGAATTTGTGGTCGGGTGAGTTGAATAATTGAGCCGAAATGAGGGGGAATAACGGGAGTGAGTGAAACATTTGTATTGGTTGTACAGACCGAAAAGGATTGTAAAAGGAAGCTGTAGGGGTGAAAAAAAAATTGTTTATAATATCCTATTATTGTATATCTTTTTTTATGATGATACCATGTATGTGTAATATAAATATGTCCGATTACGGATTGATAAGTATGCATGAGATGGCAACCTAATGTATTTAGGCAGCATAGATGAATAAATAAAGTATTTCTCTCTCTCTGGGCAAACAGAACTAAGCACCGAAACGAAGTAAAACGGTATTTCAAAATTTGGACTTTTGATCAGTCAGTTTTTAAATCTTATTACGTTCTTTAAAAGTTGCTTAAAACAGTATACAGGCCTATTTCGTTTAACCCATGTTCATCTAAAGATTTAATATAGCAAATAAAATATATACAAGTTACAAATACTTTTTTTTTCATCTCATAGTAGTTACAATATATAACAACATATTGGTTTATTTATTCCTCTCTCTTGGTAGTAGATAATTTATATCATAGATACATTAAAATATAAATAACCAATTCTATGTTATTTAAAGGAAAGCATAAGGAAAATGTTGGTAAATAAGTGAACTGTGGGATAAGAGTCGGGGTGCTCGTTCACTTGTTGAAAGAGTGATCGATCCTCTCTTCGACCAATCTTAGACAGATCTTTTCATTTTTAGATTAAGGATTTAGTACAATACAAAATATTTGTTTTACTACATTCATATAAACTGCATTAAAGAAAAATTTCGTGTATTTTACCATGTAGGTTTTTAAATGAATAACCCATTGAAAGTAGTTTAAGGTTAAATTGTTGTTATTAACGATTATTATTAATATTAATTATAGTTGGCTGTATAAAAAAATATCATTTTATCAACTTCAAAATTTCAAAGGACTCTAAATATTTTAATCTTATTTAATACTTAATAATAACTTCTTTAAGCATTCGAATTTTAATAAAATACTTAGTTTAGTTATTTGTTTCAAAGAAGAAACATGACTGTGTACTACGAAAATTATCGTAATTTTAAGGCATTATTGAAAAAAAAAATTTCTCAGCCGCTGAAGCAACTCTTGAAATTATTAAATATGAAGGGGAAGGTGTCCTTGACCAGACTGCGCAGCATTGGTTTGAAAAATTTAGTTGTGGATATTCGACATTTGAAAGGAAGAAGGGCTCGGGGCGACCATTAATGGTAATTGATGAGGTTATGCTGAAAGCTGTTGAGACAAATCCGTCCACAAGCACTCTCGAACTTGTCATGGATTGTGTTGTGTCTAAAGACACTGTTAGTCGCCATGTACTCTTCATTGGGGAGGTGAAAAAGAGCAGTAGACTGACCCTTCACGAGCTTACTCCTCACTAATCAGCTAGGAGGTTAAAAATTTGTGAAAAAAAATTTAAAGAACTTCCAAACCTCGCACCATCGGATTCCTACTTGTTTTGATCCATAGCCTATTTTCTTCAAGGGAAAAAGTTGAAATTGCCGTCCAAGAATTCTTTGACAGCCATCCCAAAGAATGGTTTCAGAGTGGTATCGAGCAATTGGCTAGCAGATGGTTAATGACGACAGATAAGAATGGACTTTGAGTATTAATATTTATAACAAAGAAATAATAGTACAAATCAGTTTTAGTTAATATTTAGTTGAAAAACTGTAATTTTTTTTATAAACCCCATTATAAAACGTATATTATTTATATTAAAAACTCAAAAGGTTTGTGCTAATCAGCCGGGTAATATTCAAAGCTTAGCTCAAATTTTACAATTATTTACCTTTTTTTATATAAAATTTTAATTTTAAAAAATATTGTATTTTGCATTGCGTTATCAAACTATATAAAAGATATACTATTACTCAAAATTAATGTAAATACGTCTCATAATATGTCTCACTACTAAGTAAGTACGAAAATAAAGTGAAATGGAAATAAAATACCAATAAAAAAATTTAAAGTAAATAATAAACCAAAGCAACAGTTAAATGACGACACTCTTCATTTAAAGAGCTTTTGTGTGCATACAATCCCCTCTTTCTTTTTCATTCATTTCATTTTTATCCTTCATATCTGCGACATAATTGTTTCCTGTAAGCTTTTATTTTTCCTCTCCCGTATTTCATGTTACGGAGAGATAAAGCACCATTTTGCCGGTTTTTAAAAAGCCGTGCGTGTAACCGGTAAATTTTAGTTGATAAAGGGAATCGGGGGATGAAATAGGCGGAGAGAAGATTTAAGATGAGAAAAACTGTAAGCGTTGGGTTTTCGGAAAAGAAGGAAATATGGGGAGTTTTATCACTGGATGATTTGGTAGCCCAGCCCCGGGTTTTGGTGGGAGATTGATGTCCCGGATCCCGTGTATCGTTAGTAATGCTGCTTGTTCCATGATAGTAGCAATTCATCCCTTCACTACTCAAAATAACTCTAGATTTTATTTATATTATTTTTTTAGTTTAAATAAATACATTTTATCCAATTTTAGTCTTAAAACAATTTATATTCCTTATAAGTCCGACGTTTCTGCCAATTCCGCCGTCCCCAAAGATAATCAATTACAAACAGCTTTTATCATGCATATGATTTTAACACAAATAAAAATATTATAAATAAATTATCATACCTTAATACAATTTTAGAACTACATTAATTTAAAAAAAATCTTAATACAACCTTTTCTACCCAGGTAATTAATTTCAGTCCACAATTACCCTATGAAACATTAAAACGTCAGGAAATCAAATAATTTTATTATTAAACCATTCTTAGCCTATGTCTTATTACATATTTTGTCAATTCTTTACATTAAATTAAAAATTAAAACAGTCAACCTTCATTATTATAATTTATCACAACATTATTTGTAACCTTCCCCATACTTAGGTTAGGCATTTAATTAATTTATTTTAACTATATTTTGGTTAAATTTTCTATTTATTTTATTATTACAATTCATATCAAGGTTAATTATAATTATCAACATTAATTTTATGCTATAATTTTCATAAATTAATTTTATTTAAAATCTCTGCATAGTGTTGGTTCAGATTTCTTGTGTTTGTTTTAAAACCACTGTATAATTAATGTACATTATGTATTAATTATATTATATTATGTATTATATCGTATTATGTATTAATGTTATGTAATTAATGTTGATATGTAAGTGGACTCAAGTATTTTTCTTTTGAATTTATTATTGTATTTTTTGTGAAATCATAGTATTTCCAAAATCGAATTTATGCTGGCTTTTGGTTGCATGCTGCACTAGTGCTGTTTTATTTCTCCTTGATAAATTCTATAACCATACAATTGGTCTTGTTTTGTAAAAGAAAAGTTGAAAGAATAAAAAAAAATGTAACGAATACTTTCCTTTGTGAACTAATGAGAATAGAGTAAACAGGAAAATGTTAAAAAATTGGGGATCGATTGGGAAGAAACGTTAGAAAAATGTTATATATA
>NW_027111427.1:938363-939390 GCF_000696795.3 Halyomorpha halys
ATTTATGAATCTAGAAATACTTTATTTTTTTTAATTAGCCAAAACATAAATAATAATATATTTTTTGTAATTTACAAAATTTAAATCGGCCACATACGCACCGAAATAAGCATTCTTGGAGTCACTGGCTAAATCTACCGTTGAGTAAATTTTAAACCAATTAATAAAATTTATTATTAATATCAAGTATTATTAATTTCATAATACCTTCTTTTTTCATAGCCCCCATTTGAAAAAAGAATGTATGTGGATCGTGTTGTGTTTTCGGAAAAGAAAGAAATATAGCTTTATTTTTAGTTCAAGTTTCATTCAAATCGATATTGGCGAATCCATATCAATTGTACTAATATAAAAAGGACATTTCAATAAAAATGTATTTAATTTTTTTTTTAATTTTACGGTATTTTAAGAGTTGAAAACAATTATTATACAATCTTAAAGATGTTATTTTTACTTATCACAATATTTTAAGATAGAAAATAAGAGCGGTTTCTCTTAAACGATGTCAGGAACAAAAAAATACCATGAAAAAATGTATAATTCACTCTTGTTTATTTTAGTATAGCGTCGATTAAGTTGTAATTCCAAAAAAAAACTTCAAACCAAATGAAAAAAATTAAAAAATGTCCCCTTCATTTTAGGGACATCTAAAAAAAAAATTAGAAAAATATTATGTATGTATCCTAGAAAATGAACGTTAAATCAAGATCATTGTAATAATTTTTTTTAATATAAAAAAAGCCGGGTTGGAATCCGGCTGGGGCAGATAATTATTGTGTTACCTGTAGGTATTGAGTCAGACCTGAACGCAATCCCTCCGGGATCTACCCAGCCAGCCTCATAAAATCTGGTGGTCGAGCGTGATTCTGACCGTGATTTGGTTGATTTGGTTTGACCTTGCACAATCGTTGATCCAGTACTTCCTTACAAAGTACTGCATTCCTGACATTTCATGGCTTGTAGCGGTACAGATTTATTTTTATTTTTATTCATTATGGCATTTTACATTTTATCTTCATTAATATTT
>NW_027111427.1:941515-960569 GCF_000696795.3 Halyomorpha halys
TGAAAATTCTAATTTTGAGCCTTTAGTAAGTAATAAGACAAAACACTTAAGTTTTACATTATAAATAGTAATGTGTATGTATGTATATGTATATACACACATCTATTTCACTAATTTATAACGAATGGTTTTCAAATTAAACCAAATTCCCAAATTATTACTCATATTTTTTTCCTTGCTTTGGTTTTATTTTGTAGACATTTAAATTAAAGCATATTACTAATTAAACTTTATATAATTCCTAATTTTTTTTTAATTTTCATTTGCGCTATTTTTGTTTTTTGCTGTAATTTCTTGTATAAAAATATTTTTACAATTGAAACTCTATTTTATTTCAATTGTTAATAATTATTTAAAATAAAAATAAATAATAATTAAAGTCTTATTGTTGTTTATTATAATAATATATACCTTTAAAATAGTAATTTATTTTTTTATGTTTCTATCTAAGAAAAAGTTTGCTTTGTTTGAATGTATTCAAATTATACTCTAGTGCATCATAGTAGTTTTTAAATGGTCTATTCTAACTTAGTGATAATTTGTTGATATATATTTTTTTTTATATTTGCTATATTACATTACAAACTATTCAGACTTTCCATTTTTTTTATTACCTAACTTGTTATTTATATTTATTGCTGAATTTCATGCCTTGAGCATAATATTTTTTTCTCAGAAATTGGGTAAAAATAAAATGTCAAAAAAGAGCTCGCCTAATTCAACTTAGTTAATAATCAACAGTTTATATTTAGTTGATAAATATAGAGGTAGGGAGGTTAGTCAAGGCGTTGACATCGTTTCAAGTTTAATTAATCGTAATGAGGTACACATCCTTTGACTGAACACCCCTACATCAGCTAACAATGGCACCAACTAATATCCAATGTCAACAGAATAATAACTCATCTATTCATATCATGAATAAACGTGCATATCCAATATTGACTAGATAATATTATTACATATTTTAATCCCCTCATGGAATAAAGTTAATTAATTTTTATTAACTAGTCATGAATAGATCCAGTTTTATATAATTATGGCAGAAGTTTAAAACGAAACGAAAAATTCATCTTTAATCTAGGACACTCAGTCCTATAAGTAAAATATGAATGAACAACTCGAGCAGCTTTTGTTATCAACTTCATTATAAATTCTTTATTTCGTTATAAAAGAAATGAAACATACAAAATAATTATATAAATAAAACAAAGTTGAGAGTAAAAAAGAAATAATCTAGTAAAAAAAAAAATTTGAAAAGAATAAAAAAAAATGTAACGAAGAGGGAACTCCCTTTCTTTACTAATGAGAATGGAGTAAACAGAAAAATGTTAAAAAATTGGGAATCGATACATTACAGAAATGTAGCAGATATATGGCCTCTGTTGTTAGCTTTCAAGTGTATGCAATATTGCATTAGTATTGGATATTGGTAATTACAAAAATACAGTACATAAAATATAGAAAATTATTTATCAAATAAAAGAAAACTATAAGAAGTGCAATAAAATACAAATAAAAATAATAATATGAATAAAATATATTATTATTACATGGGTTTCTTGACGTGTTTTTTTTTTTTTCGTAGGGTGGGTTTGTCACTCTCACGCATATTTTTTGTGAGTGCCACCCATTGGCTAACAAGCCTTACAAATGGCCCAGGGGAGGCTTTGAGTGAGTTTTGTATAATTTTATGTTTGGAAAATACCCGGATAGGGCAGGGATCGAATTAAAAACCTTTGGGTTGATAGACAGCCGCGTTGCCACACTGCTACCGACGCCCGTAATAAAATAGAACGAAGTACAAATAATAATATTAAAAAGATAATAATTTTTTTTTTAAATATCTTTATTGAAATTTACAACTGTATATTATATAATGCTGTAAATTTGATCTTAGTTAAAATGGTGTGTTACATGCGTGTAGAGAAACTACCCATTGGTAGCACTCTTATAAAAAATAATAATTAAATAGAATAGGATAAAAAATAACAGATGTTTCTTTAAATACCTAAACTGTGTTTCTTAGTGTGCCTGTCTTACTATACTATATAACATTTTACAATATTAAAAACTCTATTATATACAAAATTATATTCTGTTGTAATTAATGATATTAGACAATAAACTTCTATAAAATATTAATAATATAAACCAGATAATAATAAATTAGTAAATATATATTTATGCAATAAGCCTGTTAGTAAATTATTATTATTATATAGTTTTATGGTAGCTAAAATGATTTTTCTGCAATTATCTTGATTAATATTTAATATTTATAATGAATATCATTAAAAACAACTTTATTTTTTTTAAAAAAAATAAAGTTGTTGATAAATTATAGAATTGAAAAAAGAAATAAGAAATTATTTCAGATGACTCTTAATTGGATTATATTTCTTAATTTTTAATGATATTTCTCTGCAATCTTTTTTTTTTTTTTTTTTATTAAAAGATGAATTTGAAACATTGTCAGAAACTTAGTTGATGTCTAGAGATACCGTGTTTAGTTCACTCCTTGCAATATACTAATGTCAATGAAAGTTGCCGAATAAAGTTGATTGACTATACTGATTAGGAAAGTTCGTTGGGAACATAAAACTTTTTTTCAATCAGCAGACCCTATTCCCATTATAGTTTCAAGATAAGACAATACGTTAGTCTGGACTTTCTGGACATATATACCAATACTAGCTGATATATCTAAAGGGCTTTTAACAAATAAACTTTGGCTATTATACAATAATAATAATTCACATAATGAAGGTTTTATTTTATGTTAGAAAAATGTCTAACAAATTATAATATATTTTTATAAAACACGACACATGAACTTAAGTGGAATGGATCGTGCTTCATAAAACTCAAACATATCACTGAACTACGTATTAAAATAAGGCATTTTATTAAAATATATTATACATTTATGTCTGAAAAAATCACTTTTATTTGTTTTAATTTAGTGATACCTTTAATGTCAGGGATCCTAACATGCAAAAAGCATATTATATACATACAATTTTAGTACAAATTATTACAACTATTTTGTTGTAAGTATAAATGTTGAATATAGGTTTTGTATTGTTTGTTTGTCTTAATATGTAGTCTGTAGCTTTTAGTACTGATATATTTTTTTTTTCTTAGACAATAACTACTTACCAATCCATCTTATCTAGATTACCTAGATAACGTGGAAGAAATACAAATATTTATTTATTATTGACATGTAACCTTATGTCTCTATTATTAAAAATTGTCTTCTCAATGCTTTACTCACAATTTATTTATTGATCCGATGATATATTAGTTCCCACATAAATCATAATTTGATTTTATATCAGTTGAAAATGATATACGATGAGTTTTGGACTGCAGTTAATAAATCATTATTTAATTATTTAAATTTCTTTGCAATGTCTCCATAAATTAAATAAGAAATATAATCCTAGTTTTATCCGTTGTGAACCGACCTGAACTCACTACCCAACATATATTCTCTTTAATTATCTCTTCAACCATGATCTTACGTATTCTGTGATTAGATACTACCAATACTTTTTGAATGTAAGCAACTTAAAGGTCTAGAATAAACAAGAATAGTTGATTAGTGTTTGTGGGTCTAGGACAGTTGACTGTAAAACTATTTATCTTTAATTTCAGTTCAGGGTTTTTTTAACTACATTTCTAAGGAAGAAGGGTAACGTAATAAACAAGACAAAGAATGACAGGAATAGGTCAAGTATTTTACAAGATCTAAAGCGTATTGAAGCAGACAAGGTTTTTCTACCGAAATATTTGTTTGTTTTTTTCAGAGAAGATTAAAGAATCTCATACAAGACAGCAGTAAAATAAGTAGAAGTCTTAATTTAATATTAAAGATGAAATAATCAAGGTTGTATTTAAAGTGTATTCTAAATTCTAACAGAATTTATAAAAAAAAAAAATGTTTCTGTGACTGGTTACGTGAAACCATATTTCAGGTTCTGAAAAAAATTAATAATTTCTTAAAACGGGACACGTACCCAACAGGTACACTGTAGGCCATGAATAACAATACATCCAATCAGGAAGATAGGATTCGAGTATTGGTGGAATAAGCAAAAAAGGGAAATTCAATGACACCGAAATTTCAATACCCACTCAGCTGTCTTTGAAATGACAAGATATTTTATGTCAAATCTTAGCAAATTGGCCTCCCTTTCAAGGAAAAGAAGTAGAATGAAAGGAAAAGCCTTACAAATATATATATATATATATTTATGTCTCATAAAATATTAGAGAAAATAGTTTTGTATTTAAGCACATTAACTCTCTTATTGGAATTAAATATAGATGTATGGTCTTGCTGGATTCCAAAACTAACAGTGCTAATATATTGAAGGCCATTTTTTAGTAAAACATCATCTTTGTTAATTAAGTAAAAAAATTATAGTTGGGTTATAGACTTTTGGTGTGGGTGATATGGGCCTAACTAACTAATTTAAAGAAAAAATTATCTTTGAAAAAAGAAATAAAATGTATTGATGTGTTACATAAAAAAAAAGTCATTAGCAACGAATTATTTTCTTGCATTACATATTTTTTTTTATCTAACTGAAAGAAAAATTTACGCGCGAGGTACAATTTTAATTTAGCGTATTTTATTATAACATAGATGAGATGTCATGCAAAAATACAAAAAGAAAATGTATGAGTGGCATAATAGAGACCAGTACCCATTGGTACTTCCTGACTCCAATTTATTTCATTAGTTAATTAAAGAGATCCCTAATCCAGCTTCTTCTTGGTAGCAGAGTTTTTCATGAAATGTCTTCTATTTAATTGGGTCTTGTACAGTAGATGTGTGTAAGTTTGTGTGGAGTGTTCTGTTACTGCCGTACCATGGGAATCGTTTAATCTGTTGTAGTGATTTTTATTGAAATGTTTGTAGTTTGTTTATGTGAGTTATTTTTTTGGGTGTCGCATATATTAGTGAAGTATATGTCAAAATGGGATTCAGTAACTAGGTGTATGTGTGTAGTCGGTGCCTCGGTTTTAGGAAGGTTCGTCTGTGAAGACCCCATGTCATCCTTCTGTCGAAAGTCAGTTTTAGATATTTTACTGAATTAGTTTGCGCAATCAGGTTGGTAAAAACGGAGTGTGAATGTTATGTGTTGGGATTTGTTGTTAACTTTAAATTAATTTTAAGTAGTCTTTTTTGGATGAGGACAAATATGGCGGTTGATTATTTCGGTTAATATAACTAGTTCATAAAAATCGTACATCACAAAAACCTAGGTTTAAAAACTAAAAATCAATTTCGTTTGACTCTACAGGTGCATGTAATTAACTGAACTTTGGCAGGGATACAATTGTCTCAGAAAAAGAACTTACTTCGCAACTTGGCTAGATAGTAGAAGCTCCGGAACACTTGAGGAATTTCAAATTTAAAAAAAGTTTAACGGCCTTTAATATTAATGCTTTTCGTAAGTTGGTATATATTTTATTTTTATTTCATTAATAGATTTTATATTATTTTAAATTATTATTATTGAAATAGGTATGAAAGATAAGCTTTGATATCGGTGTTTATCGGTTACTAATTGACACAGCAACCACAGACCTTTGTGCGTCAGGTGTTTATGACAGGTTATCTTCAACACACGATCTCTGCTGACACTGCCTTTATTCGATTTTGCCATTTACACAGTTGTCTACCTCAATAAATATAGATATTTTTTTATGTTTTATTCTTTAAATTAAAACCAAGTATATAATAGAATAAACAAATATTAAAGTTTTATTATTTGAGTTCGATGATTGGAATATTATCTATATTTTTTGGTTAGAAGTATTGAAAATTAATTTCCTAGTATAATCGACTTAATAGGAAGAAATATTATTGTAACATAAGTCACATATAAGGCAATGATGTTAGGTATTTATTTTAGGTATAATAAAGCCCATTAGAAAGAAATTAATGTTCTTGCGCCAAATAAAAAAACGAAAGGATAGCAAAGGCTCGCAGAAATGATTAGAAGATACTGAGAGAGAGGAAAAGCAAAAATGGAAAGGCCGTGCCGAGAAAAAACAAAAAAAAAACAAGCTCATTAGTCATTTCAATTTGTATACTGAATAAAATTAATGTGAGGTACGTTGCAGTATATCAGATGTTTATGGGCGATGACATCGAAGCTTTATTATTTATAAATTAATGAAATTTAACAATGAAGGTAATTTGAACTAAACCCGATAAAACAAATACAAAAGGTATAAGAGAGATTATAAATGGTGATATATGAAAAACGATTAGAATATGTCAAAATTTGAGATTTGTCAGTAGTATATATAGAGAATATTGCTTCTAGAGAAACTAATTTGGTCTGAAATTGTAGGAAATATAGTCTTGTTTTAAAATATAATTTAACCATTGTCAAAAATTAATCCTTCATAATTAATATGGGTAAATACTGAAAAAGTATGATTTTTTTGGAACTGGATTTTTGAGCCAAATAAGTTGTTATATATGTAACCATTCATTACATAATTATAGAAAAAATAAAAATTAAATTTAAAAAAAAACTTCTTTTTTTTTAATCATTTATTTATTGTTATTTACAACTGTATAACATATATACCACAAGTAAATTTGCTGTAGGTGAGATAGTGACATGATACAAACATGTGGAGAATCTACCCATTGATAGAACTCCAATAACATTTCTAGAAGAGAAGATCCCGATGCCATCTTCTTTTCCGACGCCTAGGAGGATAATTAGGCAATGAAGGAGAAGCCAGTTTGGAAACAAGTGGATTGGGTGGTTGGCTAGTTTTCCATGGAAGGAATGGTATCTGTTTTTGGCCAAATCGGCAACATATGGAACATTGAGGTCCTGATGGATGATTTGATTTGTGACAAAGTAAGGAGCATGGTTTAGTGGAGCCCCATAGCTCAACTCCGTATGTCCAGATAGGCCTTATATCAGTCTTTTGGAATGGATTGGAAGTTTGGACCGTTTGTCTAGTAAATGTTGTAATAGTCAGAATCGACGAGCAGTTTCTTGTCTTTTCAGTCTTGTATGAGGATTCCATGTCTGTCGTTTGGCCAGATTTAGTCCTAAGTAACGGATCTGTTCAATAAGAATAACTGGGGTATGATTAAAAGATACTGTGGGACAAAACGAAGGGTAAATGTGTTTTTGTACGATTTATTTGAATTCATTTTAATCCTCCAGTTTTGGCACCATTCTTCAAGGATGGTGATGTGGGATTGGAGGGTTTGGGATAAAATGGAAGGATCATTATTCACTGACAATAGGCATTAAGCAAAATTAAAATTTAAAAAAAATACTAGTTGCAATTATTACAAATTTATGAACTCCGATGGGTCAGAATTCTTAAGGTCCGTTCCGAAAGGTCGGAGGCGACGTTCTTCTTATAATTCACGTAGGTGGGGGCCACGAATCGAGATTGCGCTCTGATAAATCACGTAGCAAGGTCTACTAGGTTAAGGTGACTACTCTATACAAAGCGACTGATCGACTGTACCATAACAAGGCGAGTGGGCGACTAGACTTAGGCCACCACTTGTTGTATTGCGGCAAATAATCCCATTGGCCGGTATTTTACCATAAAAACCACACCACCAGTATAAATACCCATCTTTTAAAACAAAATCAAATTTCAACCAAAATATAAAAAAAAATGTAATTAAATATATTTACTGTCTAATTACAAAATCTTTACATTTTAATATACGTGGCGTTAATAGTAGGTCTGCCTCGTATTAAGGGGTAACAGATTACCTCTTCTCTGCTATGGTTGTTTCTTGTAGTTCTTCATCTTTGTCCATCTCTTTATCCTCGGAGAGGAGAGAAACACACATTTTCAGGAGTCAGGTAACAGATGCGCTATCCCCTGATAATAAGGTCGGAAAGGGATGCACGCACTGCCCCTAACCGTCACTAATTCACTAGCTAAGGCTAGCCCTGGTCGAGTACCGTTATATTTTATTGTTTATTAATTTTATTTTGTAATTATTTTATTCATTTAGTTATTTGAATTCAGGATCTTAAAAAGTTTATTTTCTTTGAAAACTCAGATTAATCTTCTTTGGAATTTTTAGCACTGTTTTTTATATTCTTAGTCTTGCAAAATAATTAAGGTTTTAGTTAGTATCGAATAAAAATCTTTTTAGTTTTTTATTAATCTTACAGAAGAAAATATGTTTAAGAAAATATTGACGTCTATGAAATATTCAACAAAATAACTCTACCTCTGGAGTTGGTGATGCAAATAAATTTTGTTTTCTAAGCTTTAATTTAATTTATTTTAAATAATGTATTTTAAAATAATATTCTATAAGTCTATTCATATAAAGTTCTAGCTCTCAATGGGACATAAACTGTCCGATAAAGAGGGAAAAGCAGAGGCGAAGCTTTTAAAGGGAGGGTCTAAATAATTATTCTTTCAACATGTCCTTATCTCTCCATCAGGAGCGTGTTTCAGTTTATCTTTAAGGGTCCACAAAATACAGAAAAACAACCTTATCGCGAAAGGGGATGGGATCCACCATAGTGAATTGAGATAACTGGTCCGTGGGCCCTCTATGTACTGTCACTTATCTTCTACATTATACCGTCATATAGAAAATACTCTCGTCTAAATATTGTAAACGGTGCAATTGACCATTTGGAAAACTTTATGGCCAGATCTTCGTGAAAATAGTTCTGATAAATATAAGAAATGTTAGACAACTAAATTCATTATTGAAGGTTTATTATTAACAACTGAATTTATTATTAATAAGACCTTAAGGTCCATTTCAAACAGTTCTTTAATAATGTCCCACAAAAAATACTTCTGCCATGACCGTATGCCCTCACTGTGGAAGTAAATAGGTCTTTAAGATACTGAAACACGAAGAGAAAAATAATTGTTGATGATGATACAATCGCTGACTTCATACACCAGTCTGTACAAAAAGATATGCTAAAACATCTTAAAAAAAAGTGTATCCTTTCTCTGGACTCCAGGGCACTCAGGAATAGCTGGAAATGAGGCAACGGATAAAGCGCCTAAAGAGGCTGCTACAATGAACGTTTCACCACTCCAAATTTACGAGCCGAAAGACCTAAAGGCATTTTTAACAGAATCCAAAAAAGTTGGGATTCAATGTGGGCTGATGTACCACTCACCAATAAATTGAGAAATATTAAAAAAGTGTCATAAGGGGAAACAGAAGAGAAGAAGTGGTTGTTGCAAGAGTAAGAATAGGACATTCCAAATTAACACACCTCCACTTAATCACAAAAGAGGACCAACCGATATGCCAAACCTGTCAGTCCCCATTATCGATAAAGCATATAATTGAAGAATGCTCATCATTTCATCAAGCCTTCGAAAATAATAAAATTCCTCGTACAAAAGAATTGGCCCTTAAAGACTCAGCAGAATCCATAGACAAAATAATAAAATTTCTGAATGAAACTCAACTTTATACTAAAATAAAATCCATCAATATCGACCAGTGTAAAAAGGAAATAGTCTACATTCAACTATCAAATGTCAAAGACAAGAAGATAAATAAAGTAAAAAGAACGTAATAACCAAGATGTTGATCGCCCTGAATAAAAATCTAATCTAAATTCAGTCTGTACAATGGAAATTAACATATAATAAAATTAATTTAAACCATAAAAATATAATTAAGAAAAGTAATATCCGATTTTAAAAACATGAAAATATCTTGTGAAGATTCCGTAGCAATCTTAAAAAAAATAAGCAATCTTAAAAAAAAATAAAACAAGAAAGTTATAAAAATATGATAATAATAATTTTCTAATTTCGGAAAAGCTAAATATATATTGAATGATAAATTACGTAACTAATAATATATTAAAGTTGAGCGAAACGTCGGATAATAAATAGTTGAAAACTATTTTGTCCTTTTTGACCACAACGATTAACTATTTATATACATAATTTATTTTATTGTATTAATTTTTCGTTATTTTATTTTCCTATTATTTTATTTACACAGTTCCCAAGTTTTTAGTCATTGGACATAAACGGGGTTTCCCATTAAATACTCGGATCAAAATTTTTTCTCTATTAAAATAATTTCTCTTACTATATATTTTATATGTATTTAAGTAAAAAAAAAATTACAAAAATGGTTACCCCATCAGAACTCAGTGCACCCCTTAAATTACAAATATTAGAAAGATGGGAGCCCAAGTGGGATGAAAGTTCTCCGAGTAAATTAAAAGGAATCAAAAGATCAGTAAAACCATGGTCGACATCCTACCGCAACAGGCGCAGGGAGGAAGTTGCTCTAACCCGCTTGAGAATAGGTCATACTCTTTTCACACACTCTCACCTGATCAGAAAACTGCCACCTCCAATATACAAATATGGCCAGCTCATTGTCAGGACTAAACTTTTTTCTTTTTTTTTTTTAATTTATCATTTATTATTATATTTTTTATTATTGTGTTTCTAGCTCATTCATAATAGCATGGCGTTCATGACCAGAGGGTTTTACGCCTTTAAGCAACAACAAACAAACAATCAAATAAAAATGGTTACTATTACGTTTAAAACATATAGCTTCATATAGTATATGTAATGTAACAAATTTTATTTTCTTAATGATGATGAACTCTATATCATAAAAATCACTAATAAAACAGATCTTCTGCCCCTTAGAAAACAATTAATTTCTGCAACGCTAATTTATTTAACAGTACCACTATTGAGATTCCTAAAGAGATCTAAAGAGGCATGCGACTTTGAGCCAAGTTATTTGACGACTGCTTTAATGAGTTGAAACATTATTACTCTGCTGTGTTGTGTACCTTTTTCTTTTCTTTATTTGTAGTCACAAAGCTTCTCAACTTTGCCCGTTGGAGCGTTAATTTCTAAGGGAAAAATGTACATTTTGTTAATTAATATACGGAAAATTAATTATACTTTTGATGCCGAAAGACTCCTCTCCTATGTAAATGAAGCCGCAGAATTCTGATTGTTGTTGGCTCCAATCAAAGGCCAGGACGCTGCTTCATCAGCTAAAACGTTTAACTTTTCAACTCCTTCGTTTTCGGGCTAAGTCCTTATTTCCATTTCTGTTTAGGATTTAATTAATTTACTCAATTAAAAAGTGCATCTTTATTGAAATTTTAGTCAATTTGAAGTGTTTACGGTATACGCAGATGGATTCGATGAAATTTGATTGTATCATTTTTGAAAAACGATTTACACAATTTTTTTATTTTGTTCCATATCGCTATTATGGCAGATTTTTCAAAATGGCCACTGTTTATTATTAGGTTTATTTCCAACAACTCTTAAAGTTCTACCAACCTTTTACCTTATTTTTACATTTTTTTTATTTTAACATTTTTAAATGACAATCCACCGAAATAAATTAGTTTTAAATTATTTTAGGCTACTAAAATGATACTGTTATATGCTTCTTAGGGGATCGCTTTTTAATTATTGTTTAATTACACTAAATATTACCAAATTTGGTCTTTCATAAAATGCTAAATTATAAATGATAGTAGTTATTTCTCAAATTGATTTTAAATAGTAATGAAACGAGGAAATTACTTCCATCAATGGCTTAAAGGGTTGGTTTACGCTTTATAAACCAGACTGTTTAAATTAATTGTGAAGCTATATTCATTCAAACTACTTGTATTATTATTGATTTAATTATTAATATTATTGATTTATTTTTGTGCAAAAATCTATACAATTAGAATGCATAAGTTTGTTTTACTCTAATTGTATTGTTCGTTTTTTCTTATTTTATTGTTAGCTTCTTCTTTCTTATTTTGTGTTATAGTACGATTTGTTGTATTATTTCTAAATTTTAGTAGTTTGAATATTTTAAAAGTCACTTGTAGGGGTAAATGGATGTGAAATACATCAGCGTGTATTTCCATAAATGGCGCCCGCACTCGATTAATGTTTGAATTAAATAAAAAATAGCGAGGTGCATTTTTCTTCGAGTAACAATATTATATAGTATCATGGTAGTTTAAATTCCTGCTTTATAGCTACACGATAAAGAGACAGAAGTCAAATTATAACTTGAAATGAACGAGGATATTTTGATCCACTCCAGAGATTTATCAAGGGATAAAACCGTTATCATTAGGTTATTAATGGTTACATTTAGGTTATTTAGATGCAAAGTACACAAGAACAAGTCTCCTGATGAACACTGCTTCGGACCTTACCTCTTCTAATAGGATTCCAGTTGAGGTAGTTAAGGGAAGACCTTACCAACTGTAATGAACTGACTTGTTCCCCCAATAACCACTCCCACTAACAGCCTAACTGATTCCTACATCATCTTAGCCCTTCAGTATTCCAATTTAATTTACCAGCAATATTGATTTAGAAATTTAATTAGGTTTGGAATAGCACATTTCAATGCTTTGCTTTAATTGTGGCATGTCATTCAAAAAAAAAAAAGTTCATTTTATTTTTTGGTTTGATTGTGAGCACTGATACAACGTGTTTACAAAATAAAAATATTTTTAATTTTGACAACACGATTAGTTTGCACAAAGAAACTCAAAATTTCGAAATAAAAATGCCCTAAGCTTTTTTTTTATGTATCACTAAATATTTATTTTACATTTAATTTCTAATCTGACTAGAAATTAAAACCATTATTATGTACACATTTTAATTAAAATTAATTTGTTTGAATTTTTTTCTTCTTTCCTCGGCCCAAGACATTGGAGTCCTATACTGTGAATTTAAGTAACTATTTGGAAGTAAGTTTAATTGAATTTTAACCAATAAAATAAATATGAAGATTAAACATAATATAATTTAAAATAAAATGATAATATGCCGCTGAGAGGTGGTATGACTCTACGTTACTTCAAAGAAAAAGTTATGCCAAAAAAGACACGCCCACGGTGCTAAGGTTTACGTTGGGGTAATAAAAATTTTCAGTTTGGATTGTAATCCAAACTAAAACAGAAGAGGTCCAGTGATTGGTTCGTGGTATCCCCCTACTCCTCTGCTACGCCCCTGGTTCACCATAAGGCAGGCTTATTTTGGCTTCACTTTCTCTGCTCTCCATTATACTTCTTGCTCCAGGTTTTTGGGTGTGATATAGATCAAAATCTTGGTTTATTAAATACATTACGTAGAACTAGCAGATTATGTTCCAAGGATAAAGTTTTGAAAAATAAAATAATGTTTATAACTGCATAAATGAAAATATGTACATTTCATAGTAAATGATATAATAATAAATATAAATAATTTGTAATGTAACTAAAATCTGTAAAGAACAAAACAAAATTGCGGTAAGTGTTTTCGTATGAGTGTACAAAAGAGAGGTTTTTGTTTGTTTACTGATAACGAAAATAGGTAATTTATATATTAAACTATTTTGTTTAATTTGCATCTTTTTTTTTAAATCTATAAACAAAGAAACCTTTAAAAATAGATCCAACTAGACGAAAGCCTCTGAATTTAGAAACTATTAAAAAAATTAGCTGTTTTTTAAGTCAGGTTCCGTTTGCTTACCTCCATTCTAAGCCACCATATATTCACTATAAGCCTATAAATTCACTCATCTTCAACTTACTCATTCCTAAAGAATTCATCTGGTCATCCTACGCCTCGTCCGGTATTGTTTAAATTTAATTCATTTTATTAATAATTTATCTAAAATTAATATTTTTTATATATCTAAATTTAGGAATGCCACATCATAAGCTCTTACAAAAAAGGCTTAATATTTATTCCAAGAATGGTGTTTTAATTATTTATAGTTCAATTAAAATAAATTATATCATACAGTCGCAACACTCTTTATTATTGACTTCAAATGCCCATGTTTCCGCATGTTAAAACTACCATCACTCACTTATTAACACACCAATATTGTTACTAATATTGTACAATATTATCGTTGATAAGTGAGCTTAGTATAAAGACAATTTTCCATTAAAATTATTTATATTCAAACTAAAAAGTGACAAATATAGATTAATTTTGATTATATTATTATATATATATGTGCAGAATAGCCGGCAAAGTTTTCAAAAGTTAGTGTTAGACTGTAAAATTATAGTTAAGATTGTCCCTGATGATGGTGGATATTTCCTACGTTGGATATTTACAGTTATTAGTAAAGAGTCTTGGGACTTTATGAATATAATTTTTCTAATTGCATAGTAAATCCAGTATTGAACAATATACATGTAAATTAATAATAATTAAAAAAAATCTTACTATGAAACGAACTACAAGATTGCACTATACAAAAGAAGAAATGTATATAATGGGGGAACAGCTCTTCGTCATAAAGAAAAAAAAAATATCTCGCCTGAAAATGACCTTAAAGGCAAATAATAAAAAGTAATTGACGCTAATTATGAAAGGGTGAAGTTACCAGTTCATTGAGGCCTCTATTAGCATTAATTTACATATTTATGGGATGATCGCCATTATGAGTTTTTTAATTCCATTTTCAAGAGGAAAAAAAATTGATATTTCGCTTCCTATTAGGTTCAATATCTTTTTTTAAAACACCCCGCCATGAAAGGTTAAATCTTAAGTTATCTTTCTCAGCTCGATGGAGACTGATAAAGCAGTCTTGGTAAAAAAAAGACGGACTTTACTGAAAAGCACTTTGTGAAGCTCGATGTTTTTATGGTTCGCTTGTCTAAAAAATCCTATAACTTTAATCTACAAACGGGATTCGGTCCCAAGAACCTTAAAGAATTGTTTATTTTTAATTTTGAGGTTTTTGGATTGGAATTGCACAACGATAAATTTTTATTTAAATTTAAGAGACAAAATATATCTAGTGTATTATTTTAAATATCAAAATAAAGCCTTAAGTCTCGTAAATACCAATAATTAACTAAATAACCAGTGTTTCGGTATTAATTATTATTAATATAAAATCTCTATCTCTATATATATAAAAGATAGCTGTTGAATCTTTGTCCTCGATAGAATTTGTTATTACTTGACCGATTTACGTGGGTTTTTATTCTATATGTTCCATTTTGCCGTGGGAAGGTTCAAAGATGATGAAATGATGAGATTTTTGAGTAGAAAATAAGTTATGAACAATATTAAGCGTGTGGCCCGGGGTAGATTAGGTCGGCAAATTTTTTAAAAAAATTTTTATCGTATCCAATCCTTACAATCCAAAATCCTTCGTAAAATCCTAAATACTCCCTACATTTTCACAAATAAAATCGTCCATAAAGATCTTAATGTTTCACTTGTAACCGAACTAATCCGAACCTGATATCAATCCTTCCATTACAAACCTTAACCACTCAAACCCATTAGTCTAATCTTGCTTCCTCTTTTATTCCGTAAAATCCTCCGAGGCGTCTGAAAAGAAGATGGCCTCGAGACCTTATATTGTAAAAAAAATTTTAGAGTGCTACCAATGGGTAGTTTCTCGCGATGCTTGTACCATACCATTTCCTCAAATTTACTTGATGTATTTATGTACAGTTGTAAATATCAATAAATAAACTAATAAAAAAAAAATCATGAATGTTCTACAATGCTCCTCCTGTGTGAAATATTGACAATGTTGGAGAAGTAGTGATGGCTTATGTGTTGTAATGTGAAACCACTCAAATGCGATCAGTAGAGATATAGCTTTGCAAAAATGTTTTTTAATTCATATGATCATTTTAAGGTTATTATTATCTTGACGAACTAAAAAACAAAAAAACAAAAATAAAATAGACCTATTATTTGCAAAGCTATGACCAATTAAATCGTACCTTTTTTTTAAACTTGATAAGTATTTTGATAAGTTTCCCATTTGTTTTAATTATTTTTCGAATAATTCGAAATCTATACATCTTTCGAAAAATTCCAGATGCTCGTTTGAAAGATGATTAATTTTTCAAATAATATAAACTAAAAAAAAAATTAAGAAAAGTTGAATAATTATCAAAACAATATTAGTGAGGATGCAGTAAGCAATTATTATTCATTGATAATAACACCAAAAGTGGTTATGGAAAGTCGTGTGAGTCGACACATATGATATTTTAAGTTTATTTCGCAAGCGATTAACCTGGAATCCTCACACCAGACTGAAAAGACAGGAAACTGCTTGTCGATTTCGACTATTACAGGACTTACTAGACAAACGGTCTAAATTTCCAACACATTACAAAAGACTGATCTACATGACTGTAATAAGGCCAATCTGGACATATGGAGTTGAGCTTTAGGGTTCCACTAAACCTTCGAATTCCTCTCGAATTCAATCCTTACAAACCAAAATCCTTCGTAAAATACTCAATACTCCTTACTTTGTCACAAATAAAATCATACATAAAGACCTTAATGTTATACTCTTACGACCATTATAAACTCTCTAACCACTCAAACCACCTAGTTTCTAATCTTGCATCCTCTTCAATTCCTGACAATCCTCCGAGGCACCTGAAAAGAAGATGGCCACGAGAATGTAAAATGCCGGCTAATGTAAAATGTCATGAAAGTGCTACCAATGGGTAGTTTCTCTACACGCCTGTAACACTCCAATTTAACTTAGATCAGATTTACTAAATGTATTATAATGTACAGTTGTAAATAGCAATAAATAAATATTAAAAAAAAAAAAGTTTATTTAGCTGTTGATGTGAGAAGTACTGTTAATGTTCAGTATTTCTTTAACCTTATCATATTCCGTATTGATAAATTAATTGAAGAATAATATATATCATTAAAATATTTTTCGTTAGATAGATATATTTTTTTAACCTCTTTATTTCTGAAATATCCTGAGATGAAAACGTCTATCAGAAAATTAAACTTTCAAAGAGTAAATAGTTATTAGAAATCATTTAATTATTTGCCAACAATATTATTTTTAATATGAATTTTATAATTATTCAATCTATTACATGTTTGAGGGTTGTTACAAACAAGTTATATATGCAATGGCCCCGGGCTCAGTTTCCCGAACGAAGAAGGAAACTCAATCAAGTGCCCTGGCTGACTGAAGCAAATCCAAACACACCTCAGGGACCAAGGATTGCTCCCAAGCTCTTCCCAAGGGATAATAGATAGTCCTGTTGCAAGCTCACGTCAAACATATCCGTCTCCAAGACGCTGCTAGTCTAAAATAAATATTCATTCTTGAATATTTTTATTTTGATTAAAAGTTATAAATAAAATAAAATAAAAAAAATACAAACAATAAATAATGTATTTTTAAAAACATTTTCTAACCTTTACGACAAAGAAGCTATCTAAATTCACAAAATATTATTCCATTTAGCAATTGCAGTAGTTATAAAATTTTACTTTTAATAAATTCAATTCATATTTATTTAAAAACCCAACAAATCACACTCTTTGTCGTAAACCTGCCGACTGCTCTACAGTATACTTTAATAATGTGGCTTACCCCTGTAGAACAGATTCGTTATATTGGACTACACCTTAACAAACCACTATCCTGGAATCCTCACACGACTGAAAAGACAGGAAACTGCACGCAGATTCCGACTATTACAGCACTTACTAGACAAACGGTCTAAACTTCCAATTCATTAAAAAAGACTGATCTACATGACAATAATAAGGCCAATCTGGACATACGGAGTTGAGCTTTGGGGCTCCAATTCAAATTCCTCTATCCAATCCTTACAATCCAAAATCCTTCGTAAAATCCTCAATGCTCCTTATTTTGTTACTAATAAAAACATCCATAAAGACCTTAATGTTCCTTATGTAACCGATCTAGCCCGAACCCCATATCATTCCTTCCATTATAAACTCCCTAACAACCCAAACCCACTAGTTTCTAACCTTGCTTCCTCTGCCATTCCTGGCAATCCTCCGAGACGTCTGAAAAGAAAATGGCCTCGTTACCTTATATTGTAAAGTGTTTTTAGAGTTCTACTACTGGGTAGTTTCTCTACATGCTGTTTCATATCATTATCGTTATGTCATTATGATCAAATTTATTTGTTGTATTTTTTATACAGTTGTAAATATCAATCAATAAATAAATAAAAAAAATAATATATTTATTTAATTTTTTTTTTTTACATTTGAACTATATTATGGAGCGGAACGTCGTAAGCATACCAGAGATAAGTTATAATACTAGAAGCTCTAATGTGCTAAAATGCCCTAAATAATTTTTGCAAATGAAAATTATACATTATTCAATTTACTACAAAGTTAATACTGTATGAATTATGAGCAAATAAAGTTTTCTTTTCATCAGTTTACCCTCCATTTTCAGGAATATATTATATTATATACAAGGGCTTTAAGACTTTTTACTCAATTTTTTGTTTATTTATTTTTATTTAAATCTGTCATTCCGAACCATGTCAAGCCATGGAGCAGTTGCCATTAAGGGGATTGGAAGAGAGAAGAACCGCTGCGAAAAAGAGAGGTAGTGAAGGAGATAGGAGACAAAATGCAAGTATAAGAGAGGACCATTACGGTGAGAAGGGCTGCGACAACAAGAGAGGAGATAAGATGCTTTTGCTCAAGGATTAAAGTAACCCTCAACTTTCCGCAAGGTCCAATGTTATCTGTCTTCTTGTAGTGTTCTTTTCTCCTTTGTCGATCTAGCTTCTGCTCAAGAGGAACATTTCCTATAGCATCTTGACACTCGAGCTTTTAATTTGGACAAGTCGTACGATAAAAATTACTTGTCTACTCTAATATCATGGTCGAAATCCGTCGGTGGATATTTTCAGAGAGTTAACCTTTGAACACTGGAACGATCTCTCGCATTCACAAAAAATGCCGATGAAGCAAAAAAAAAAAAAAGTTATAATGTTTAGTATGTTTATAAAAATGTTGTACGACTCTATATTTATAACTACCCTGCTCCAAGATTGGCAACATTTTTGGTAACGCTAATATTATTCATGTATTGATTTGAAGTATCCTTGTATTGAAAATAAAATGTCATTGTTTAAAGAAATACCTATTAATAAGGAAATGAAATGTGAGTAATAAATAAATGGTACAGTGTATAAAAATGTTATATTGATGAGTAACATTAAAAACATATAAT
>NW_027111427.1:960619-964014 GCF_000696795.3 Halyomorpha halys
TAACACTCCAATTTAACTTAGATCAGATTTACTAAATGTATTATAATGTACAGTTGTAAATAGCAATAAATAAATATTAAAAAAAAAAAAGTTTATTTAGCTGTTGATGTGAGAAGTACTGTTAATGTTCAGTATTTCTTTAACCTTATCATATTCCGTATTGATAAATTAATTGAAGAATAATATATATCATTAAAATATTTTTCGTTAGATAGATATATTTTTTTAACCTCTTTATTTCTGAAATATCCTGAGATGAAAACGTCTATCAGAAAATTAAACTTTCAAAGAGTAAATAGTTATTAGAAATCATTTAATTATTTGCCAACAATATTATTTTTAATATGAATTTTATAATTATTCAATCTATTACATGTTTGAGGGTTGTTACAAACAAGTTATATATGCAATGGCCCCGGGCTCAGTTTCCCGAACGAAGAAGGAAACTCAATCAAGTGCCCTGGCTGACTGAAGCAAATCCAAACACACCTCAGGGACCAAGGATTGCTCCCAAGCTCTTCCCAAGGGATAATAGATAGTCCTGTTGCAAGCTCACGTCAAACATATCCGTCTCCAAGACGCTGCTAGTCTAAAATAAATATTCATTCTTGAATATTTTTATTTTGATTAAAAGTTATAAATAAAATAAAATAAAAAAAATACAAACAATAAATAATGTATTTTTAAAAACATTTTCTAACCTTTACGACAAAGAAGCTATCTAAATTCACAAAATATTATTCCATTTAGCAATTGCAGTAGACGATTTTTATAAAATTTTACTTTTAATAAATTCAATTCATATTTATTTAATTTTTTTTTTACATTTGAACTATATTATGGAGCGGAATGACGTAAGCATACCAGAGATAAGTTAAAATACTAAAAGCTCTAATGTGCTAAATTTTTATATATGAGTATAAAGAATTATTTAAATAAATAATGGAGCGTATGAAAAAAGAATATTGTAAAAGGAAAGAACAAGGGATAAGAAGAAATATGTGGAGAATAGGGAATGAAGAAAGTAAGAAATATGAGAGTAAAGTTATATCAAGAGAATCAAAGCTATACTGTTTTAAATTGCTGGAAATGTCGCTAAAGGCAAAAGGTGTTAGATAAACAGAAATCTAAAGGTCGTAGAGATAATCAGGTCGAAACGTCTAATAAATATTTAGTTTTTTTGTTTTTGTTATTTTCTGCTGACCGCACCTCCTGACCATCTTCTCCTCTTAAAGAAATAACAAATAATAATGAACAACTTATAACAATTATAATAAAAAATATCCATATAACCTCGAAATGTTTATTTTTTTATAAATCCTACGTTTCGGCCATTTTCACTATTCTCTAGAATGTCTTATGTAATGGATAGAGTAATTTAAATGAAATTTATTTAAGAAAAATAGTGGATAAAAATAGGTTAATAGACTAAGATATATTTTGACAAAGGCTAAATTGCCTAAACATCGTACTTTTTTATTACATTGTTAGCTGTGAATAAGATGTCCTTGAAAAAGCCAAGGAGTTATAAAAAAATAAACATCTTAAGACCATATGGATATTTTTTATTATAATTGTAAAACAAAACAATCTCAAACTGAATAATAAATTAAATTATACATAAACAACTTGTAATTCAAGAATAGAATTTCAGAAGTTTAAACTTTATATTATCTGTTAAGAGTATTATTTATTATTTTACTATTTAGGTATTTTTCTAAAATTATAAACCTTGGAACTGTAGAAGATCATCTGAAGGGATTAGGGTACATTTTAAATATGTGTTAGAAGAGGGCACAAAATGTTTTTTACGGACATAAATCGAATCGAAAAAATACAACATTAAACTGATGAAGTGCCCTTTATGCTCTTAGTAGATGAGGAAGAGAGATTCTCTTCTACCGAAATAAAAGTTTCTAGTTTTAAAAAATTTGACCATAGTTTCCTTAACATTAAATGAATTTAATGGTAGCATCGCGCCTTACCACGGTCATTTTTATACCTCAAGGGATAATTAACTAATTATAATTGGTATGCCAATTATTATATGAATTAACAAGTAATGTTGAATGCTCGTAGATGGATCCAAATTAAGAAATCAGAACAATCTTACAATTAAGGATTCCCTTTGAAAAAATAGGTGACAAACAATAACCCATAATTTTGAAATCTCTAATATATACATGGTTCATTCTTACAAAATGAGGCTGAAGTTATTTCCAGACTCTCCAATGTCTCATTTATTATTTAGGAACTAGCAAAATATTTTAATTTCTTTAAAAAAAATCATATAAAATTAATTTTATAGTTACATATCGTAACTTGTCTAGCCTATCTGATTTGGGCTTAGTTAATTCTTCCATGATAAACTAACTAACCACCAAAATTCACAAGCTTATAGCCTTGATTCCCCTTCCCCATCCTGTGATTCCTGACAATCTTCCAAGGCGCCTATAAAGAAGATGAGCTTGAGGACTTCAATGGATGGCCTAGTAGAGTCTACTTAGACCATTGCCAACGTAGTGCTGATAAATGTGGCTCAACCACGGGTTGGATCAAGTGTAGTACTACACTCTACACCTGCTTTAGCTGTAATAAATATTTGAATTACTATGACCTTTATCATTAGGAGACCCTACAAACACAACGAGGGGTAAAGAAGCTGAAAGATGAACAAAACCGGCATGTTGCCAGATGGAAGAAATGCAGACATAGAATCGAACAGACGTCTAAAGGTTTTGCGCAGACGACACCATTTATGATGTACTCAGAGTTGATACGCGAATAAGATCTGAAGACCCCACAGAAGCCAAACTCAGGCCTCCACCACTGATTATCACATCTCCTGGGGTCTCACAGATCTCAGTGAGGAAGATGTTGACAACAATTGAGATGACACGGTGGACCGCCGACAACTCTGCCAAAGAAACTCGCCTCTATCTACTGACCGAGGCTGACCATGATTCTGTAGTTACCCTCGTTAGGCAAATTTCACGTCTTTGGAAACTTAGACCGTTTGCCTAGTAATAGTTGGAACTGACGTGCAGTTTCCTGTATTTTTAATCTTGTGTGAGGATTCCAAGTCAGTCGTTTGTCCAGATTCAGTCTAAGGTAGTTTAACTGTTCGACAGGGATAAGTGGAGTGATATTAAAGGATACTGAAGGGGAAGTACGAAGATTATTTATTTATTAAGTGAGTAGGGAGGAAAGGCCGATTCTGGGACAGTAAATGAGCCTTTTTGGACTTTGGACCCTCGAACCAGCCTTAACCACGTGTCCTTGGACTTTGGTCCCTAGCCTCGAACCGGCCTTAACCACTGGGCAATGAGTCATTTTGGACTTTGGACCCTAGCCTCGAACCTACCTTAACCACTAGTCACGTGATCTATGGGGGG
>NW_027111427.1:972719-977860 GCF_000696795.3 Halyomorpha halys
CCTTTTCTTATTTTTCCTTATTTGATATTTTGTTATAATCTGTTGTATATTATTTTTTATATGCTACCACTGTTTGAAACATAATATACCTTTAAATTTCATTAAGATATTAAAAAAAATAAATATCCTGAAGGTTACGCATTAATGATCATGTGAGAGGTTATGTTGAACTAAATTTAAATTTCAATCCCCCCCCCCCAGGGGTCACGCGACCTAATACTAGCCTCTGATTGGCTCCCTAATGATCACGTGACAGACCACGTGAGTGGTTAAGTGTAGGTCGAAGTAAAAATTTAAATTCAACCCCCCCCCCATAGGTCACGTGACCAGTGGTAGGGTCAAGGCTAGGGTCCAAAGTCCAAGGACACGTGAGTGGTTAAGCTGGTTCGAGGCTAGAGTCCAAGGACAAGTGGTTAAGGCTGGTTCAAGGCTAGGGTCCAAAGTCCAAAAAGGCTCATTTACTGTTCCAGAACCGGTCTTTTATCCCTACTTAAGTGTTTCGCCCACTAGGGCCATTTACACTGAATTTACAAAGTTAGTAGATAGTATAATTGACATATAAAAGTTACATATAATTACAAAAAGAATAAGTTACAAATTAACAATTACAATTACAAGTTACATTACATTACAATTGCAAGTTACAAATTTACAATTAAAATTACGTATTTACAATTATGATTTACATTTTACAAATTCGCAATTAAATTTAACGTCGTTAGTAAATTACCCTAATGAATTTTGCATTCACTTATCTATGCTGGACAATTAGACAGTGATCATAAATATTAACGATTTTTAGAAAATGAAAAAGTTTTGTTATTGTAGTGGGATCTTCTCTCTACATCTCCTGTAAATCTGAATAGAACCGGCGTGGTTTGTGAGCAATACATTCAGTGAGAATATGCCTAACGGTATGATCGTTTCCACAGTAGCGACACGTCGGTGCATTTTCTTTTTTCATGAGTTGAGTATGGCCTATCCGAAGACGGGTTAATACCACATCTTCTCTTCATAGCAGATTCAAGTTTCTGGTTGGACGTTTCAATGTTTGTTGGACCATTCTTAACTCGTTGTCTCTCATGGTGAACTATTCGTCTTGCCACTATTGCGATATAATTTATTTTATCCATGAAATAACATCTTTGCATATTGATGATGTTACGACTTGACCTGTCTTTATAGCTAGCCTTGCCTGAGTACGTAGATTAATAAGGTAAACGTAATTTGGTGGAAATTTTACAGGCTTATTTTAATCATTTTACATCATTCTTTAAGGGCTGTGATGTGGAATAGAGTTTGAGATGCAGTAAAGGTTGCTGTTTACTGAAAGCATGCATGTGCTATTGGCATATGCACTGAGGGAATGTGAATGGGTTGGGGTGTGTTCAATATAAACTGTGCACAAGATGGGACCTAGGATACTACTATGAGGAACACTAGCAGACTGAGAGAAGAAGGATGAATAGACATTTTTGTGATTTACTTTTAATAATCTGTTAAGATTTTTCATTAACTTTTCAATTAAGTTTCTTGTGATAAATATTTTTTATTGTAAACATTAATTGGTTGATACTTTTTTGTATTCTAAATATTTAATTGTAGTTATTAAATCTAACACAGATCTAAGACTTTTTAATTTGTATTATCCTCTATCTCTTCTCCTTTTAAAAATTATGACATATCGATATTTTTGGATAATTTATGAATTTAATGTTTCGTATTTTTTAAAACATTCAATACAAAATATGTGCGTTTTTTTTATTCGATATTTACACCCTTAAACTGAAACTGACAAGATTAGGATCTGCAGTTAAAAGTGCAGACAAATTAAAATGAAGCAGACAAAATGAATTTTCACTGGAGATAGTTGTAGCATCATTACATTCCAAGGCTTTTGTGTTCACGATTGCAGTAGTGATTTTGATGTACGTATCACTTGATAACATGTATAGCCTACTTGGTTCTGGGAGTAAGTACCTGACACAAATAGAAGAGGGAGAAGAATAGAGGTGAGGTACAAAGGAAGAAAGAGCGAGATAGGGCCAATATTCTACAGCCCTTGGGTGTCCTCATTATAGCCAGGAAATTTCCAACGACCTTCTCAAAGGAGTCTCTCTCTACTAACACCTAGTAAACTATTTAAATTCCTTTCTCGTTTGAATCGGGCAAATAATAAATTAATATTTAATATAAATACATAAAATATTGTTAATTATATTTAAATTAATTTCCTATATTTTAAACATTTTCTTATGAACTGCATACATTTTTTTTCATAGCTCCTATTTTTTTTTTTTTGTCATTAACTTAAATATATATACCAATATATATTTCGATTTACGAACTGTCTCCTTCTTCTGTAGTTACCAATATTTTAAGAAGTTTCTCAATTTGTAATTATGTTGTTGTAGGCATTCTATGAATTTTATAATATGCTATACTTATATACGTGTCATGTTTAATTACATTTATTTTTATATGGCATTTTATATATGGCACGTCGATTCTGAATTTTTATCAAACCTAATAGTGCTCAGGGCCTAAAGATTTGCTTGAGAATAATTTTTTGAATTATTAATAATTTTTTTAAATTTATTATAGACAATCCATCACAGAGAATCTTTTAATCGGGAACTAATTTCAATTAGTTCCTTGATGTCTTAAATGTAAACTAAGAGAGGACTTTTTTTTTTTAATTTCCTTCCTGAATAGAGAGTTTTCTCATCTAAGGACGAGTTAATAAATTAACACAATTTATTACAAAAATATTTTCCATTTATAATGGACTATTAAACAATTGTTGAGTCAATAAATAATACTAACACTGCAGTCCGTTCCTCGATAAGAGCAATATGTCTAATAAGGGGCACTAAAGCTTTCACTGCAGTTCACGTGTTGTTGTTTACCCGATTTCTCTGGTGTTGTGAAATGGACTATTGGTTAAGTTTCAAAAACTAATATATTTTTCCATTAGAAGCATACGTACAAATACTCATCTCAAAATAGTGTATCAGACGAAATCATGGTAATTTCATCGGGTTGGTATACTAAGGATTTTAAACCAATTAAACTGTGATTTTCATACTTTTTATATGAAGTATGTACTAACTAATTAGAAATTTCAAAAATTTTATTTATCAAAATATTATTTCGCTAGTTCAATAAAGCGACAGTATTTTTCAGGATATAATTATTCGTTACAAGAATTGCCTCATCGTTTTACTTTTATAAAGGTACATTCTTCTAGGTTTAGGGTAAAGGCGTGAAATTTTCTTTAGAAAGTTCCTAAACAGGGTTCTTCTTCTTGTCAGTTTGGAATTAGTAGTCCTTTTAGCTGTAAACTTTAGAGCTAATGGTTCACCGAAACAGTTCACTGATTACTGGAAACTTATATTAGTCTCCAACTGTTATGAATAGATGAATATGCAACGATAGATTGCATTGTTAAACTTTGCTTAGCAATTAGAGTAAAAACGGATCTGAGTTCATTTAAGATTTAACCACAAATTATATCCAATTTTATTACACAAATTTGTATTTGCTTAAAATTATCTAACAATTGAGGTCGTATTTTCATACGCTTTAAAAGGAGATTTTTTAAAATGTCTCCTTCAATTTTTTTTTTTTGAAACGATTAGCCATCTCTCATTTTTAGTAATAATGAAAAATCAATAAATATAGACCATGAAAGAATTTGATAATTAACTTAAGGAAATAAGAGAAAAAACATTTAAAATGCTGAAGTAGTGAAAAGGATAATGTTTTATCCAATTTTATAAGGAAATTTCTAGAAATATATATAATATACCGTTGAAAAGCCAAACATTTTAGAAAGATTTATATTTCACACTTAAGTTCATAGAGAAAACTTCCAACACATTACAAAATACTGATCTACATGACTGTAATAAGGCCAATCTGGACATATCGAGTTGAGCTTTGGGGCTCCACTAAACCTTTGAATACGAAAGGAATTAGCAGGTTTAGTGGAGCCCCAAAGCAAAGGTTTAGTGGAGACCAACTAATGTAAAATGTCATTAGAGTGCCACCAATGGGTAGTTTCTCTACACGCCTGTAAACTCCAATTTAACTTAGATCAGATTTACTTTATGTATTATAATGTACAGTTGTAAATAGAAATGAATAAATATTTTAAAAAAAGTACATAGAATGTAATAGGTAATGACAAAATACTCATAAATAGACTGGATTTATAAATATTTATAAATACATAATTTGTATAGTCAGGACTTTTAATACCGACCATGTTAATTTTGCCATAACAAAGTTTAACTTTCATATACCATACACCTATAAATGTGATATTTATTAAGAAGTATTGCTATTATTAGAAATATGAGGCCCTTTTTATCACAGAAATACACTCTGATTATAACACACAATCAGATAACCAAGTCTCGTAAAATGGTATGTGCTTTTGAGTATATCTAGATAAAGAGCCAAATCCAAAATTGTAAAGTATAGACCTGAAATTATGTACATGTAGGTGATGTTGCAGAAATTTCAGTTTTTTTTTACTATTTCCTTAAAAACGTTAAGGTTTTTTTTATTTTGTTAAACTCATCATGCCAATGTAGAAATGTCTAATTAATACCACCTAGGTCTTATCCTCATCGAAATTGAGTGAACGGGTATAAATGTCGTATTTTAAAAAAAAACTTCCTAAAAAGGACTTTTTATTCGGTTTATTTTAAAATAATCGTCATTTCTCATTGTTAGCTGTATTAAACAATAAATAAATATAAAATATGAAAGAATTTTGTAATTAACTACAAATGTTATCGAGTTTTTATGGTTGTTATGCTAGTATCTTTGACTGTTATAGCAACGGTGGAAACAAAAAACTACCTCAAATTTACGATGTTTTTTGTAGGAAAAACTTAAAAAAACAATTTTTAAAAAATGGCTCGGAATATAAACATTCAAATAAAACCTGTACGAATAAAATAAAGAACATGAATTAAAATAAAAGTGCCTTTCAAAATAAGATAAAATTAAATGAATGAATAAATAAAATTTTAAAAATAATAAATTTTTTTTTTATTATTTATTTATTCTAATTTACAACTGTACAAAATAATACAACAGGTAAATATGTAGTATGTTTCATATACACT
>NW_027111427.1:979639-986673 GCF_000696795.3 Halyomorpha halys
ACCACTCGATGACTCTGTTGTATGGTAGAATGAGATGCTCTAAATCCAAACTGGTGATCAGGAATAACATGATATGAGTCAAGGATTGGGTAGAGGCGTTTTAATAAGAGATTGTCTAGGATTTAGCCCATAATGGGCAGTAGCGAAATAGGACGGTAGGAAGATGGATATTCAAGTGGCTTGGAGGGTTTGGGAAACAAAAAATAATAATAAATTTAAATTAAATTTAAATACTGCTGGTCGACTCCGATGGTTCAGAGGTCAAATGGGCCCTGGGAATATATTAACCACTTCAAAAGGTCAGAGATGATTCCAAGTCCAATTGTTCATACATTTGTGGGCCTACGTCTGTACTGGTCCATTAACAGTTTTTTTTTTTTAAATATTTATTTATTGCTATTTACAACTGTACATTGTAATACATTTAGTAAATCTGATCTAAGTTAAATTGGAGTGTTACAGGCGTGTAGAGAAACTACCCATTGGTACCACTCTAATGACATTTTACATTAGCTGGTCTCGTGGCCTACTTCTTTTCAGGCGTCTCGGAGGATTGTTAGGAATGGAAGAGGATTCAAGATTAGAAACTAGGGGTTTTGAGTGGTTAGAGAGTTTATAATGGAAGGAGTGATATCTGGTTCGGGTTTGATCGGTTACACAGGGAACATTAAGGTCTTTATATATAAATTTATTTGTGACAAAGTAAGGAGCATTGAGGATTTTACGAAGGATTTCGGATTGTAAGGATTGAATACGAGAGGAATTCGAGAACCTTCTAATTCCTTTCGTATTCAAAGGTTTAGTGGAGCCCCAAAGCTCAACTCCACATGTCCAGATTGGCCTTATTACAGTCATGTAGGCCAGTCTTTTGTAATGTGTCGGAAGTTTAGACTGTTTGTCTAGTAAGTGCTGTAATAGTCAAAATCTACGTGCAGTTTCCTGTCTTTTCAGTCGTGTGAGGATTCCAGGTTAATCGTTTGCCATTAACAGTTAAAATGTGCCTAGATGGCCACTCTGGCGCTTATTGGGGGCAGACAGGGTCTGGTTGTTGAAATTGAATGAATTATAACAACCGACTAATTAGCAACATATAATATAGCAACAAACAACTCATTTATTCAAGTCAAATACCAAAAACGCAGAAAAGGTCTGGTTTGAAACTATAATAACCACTAATCAGCATCAACTGACTTCAAAATTAAAATAGTCGGCCTGTGAATCCTTAGCAACGGTTTAACAACCCCTAGCAACTGCTTCTTTTACTCTTAATTATAACATAAATATAAATACATATCCTTCTTTTCAAATAAGCAAATTCTAATGAAAAAAATAAAAATAAATGTAATTAAATTTAAAAATTCCACTAATTACAAAATATTTACATTTTAATTTATATACATACTTTAAGCGTCATAGTAGAAACTAACAAGAATAATTTGAAGACAACAAGTATTTTTATTTTTGACAATTGTAATTATTCGGGTATTTTAGATGTTGCAACGGTTCATAAGATAAAACTGTAATTATAATGCGAACCACAACAACCCTTGAAGAGTATGTGGTTCAGTACTTGCTAAGGAAGTACTATTTATTGAACAACGGTTCGTACTAGGAAGTAATTTGTTCAAGATCATAATCAACCAGCAAGTCCTCAATGAAGGTTTTCTACTTCATTTGTGGTTGGCTGTACCACGGAAGGCCCGCAGGGTTGAATCATGGCTATAGTAACAGAATAAATATTGTGTGCCAAAGCCAGATTCTAACTTGGGTACTTGTAGTTAGTGTCACAGTAAAGATAAAACTATACATTTAATTATTATTTCAAAAATATAACTAGTAATTTAATTTTTAAAAACTACTAAACTAGGATATAATTATCACTGGAAATGAACTGGCGGACATTGCAGCTAAACAAGCACTTGCTCTTCAGGGCACGGCCATTCTGACACCACAAGAAATAAGTCTTCCAATGAAAAATGAGATATTATCTAGTTGGCAAGCCATGTGGGATGAAAGCCCGCCAAGCAAATTAAAAACCATCAAAAAAATCACTAAACCATGGACCACATCATACCGTTCCAATCGCAGGGAGGAGGTAGCTATTGCCAGATTGAGAATAGGTCATACGAGTTTAACTCATAGATATCTGATCAGTAAGCAGCCACCTCCAAAATGTCAATACTGCAACAGTATACTTACGATCAGTCACATATTTGAAAAATGCCATTTTTATTCTGCGAACTTGAGTAGATTGGGAGTAGGACCGAGTGTATCGGATGCTCTGAATGATGACCAGAAGAACGTGGAAATGGTCTTAGTTTTCTTAAAAAGGAATGGCCTTTTGAATAAGATTTAAACCAGAAAATCTGTTATACATAATAAAAAAATACCAACAGAAGTAATTCTTTAAATTTTTTTTTTCGAAATTATTTAAAGTGAAATAGAATTATAGAAATAAAATATAAAGCATGAAACATGGGCGTTGATGACCTCAGGGTTTTACGCCCTTAAGCCCCAGACAACAACAACAACTAGGATATAACTAATTTAATAAACAAACTAATTCGAGAATCATAATAGTATTTAATATATAATAATAATAATATATAAACTACTAAAAATATAGAATATAAAATATTATTTAGTATGCTACAAAATATAACATAATTTAAATAATGGTTTAAATATAATATTTTGGGAACTCAGGTTCCAATTTTATTGTGTCACATAATTATTTATTTTGTTACTGTAGCTCTGAATTAATCCTGTGGATTCAACAGCCTTATAAAGTGGGTACACTTAATTGAGGAAAAATCTGGCGGTCGAGGGTGATTTGGATCAAATCATCTACTTGCATAACCATTGGTCTAGTAAGAATACTTCCTTACTAAGTACTGCTCTTCTGATCCTTCTTAGACTTTAGCGGTATATATTTGTTATTATAATAATAACTTTTTTATTATAATATTATTTTATTAAAAGTTATATTTCCATTCAGTAAGTATCTTTAGCTATTTAACAATCATTTTATAATGTATTTGCTGAGTTGGATGTAAATTTTACCACGTATTTAATGATATTTATAAAATTATTTGTGAAGTAACTCCGCATTATTAGGTTAGATGAAATTTAACTTCTAAGGACTAAACAGAGAGATCTCGTCCAAGAACTAATGAAGCAACGCATAAAGTGTACCAATGTTTGGTCCTGAGGAGGAAACAAAAGAAAAGCCATCGAGCTGAAGAGTGGTAACACATCTGAAGAATAGAAGTTCTGATCAGATCTGGGCCCAATTAGGAGAGCTATTCTAAACCCCTTCTTTGTCTGCCTCAGAGAGGAATCTGGCCTTCAAAGCCTTCAAAGAATCCATAAGATGTTAGTCTTATTTTTCTTTTACCAGGAGTTGTCTCGTTTATCCGTTTGTATCATGAACCACAGGTTGTTATAATGAAGGTGTTATTATTAAAGTACTTTTAACAATTTATATTATAATTTATACCGTAGTTTTTAATGTATAATAATACTATTATTATATATTCCATTATGTACGTATTACCTGTTTTATGATATATTTATTGTTTTATCTTTCTGTCTTTAACATATCTTGGGATTGATAAGCAGTATGTATAACTAAGAAAATGGCTGCAAGTACAATGTATATATGTTCAGCTATAGTTAAAAATGTTTTTACACGCTGTAGAAAATTTTGAACTTGACATGACCATTTCACTAAAACATTTATTTTTTAAGTTGAATGGAATATGGTCCGGGTGCGGTCAAAAAAACTCAAATAGTAAATAATTATACTATTTTTATTGAGCCAACGTTTGCAGGGCTTTTTCAGGGCTAAAAAAGATCCAAACACTTGACATAAATACAAAAAAGAAAAAACATAAGTGGAAAATAACAGGGGTATACAATGAAAAGTAAAATATAATAAAAAAAAATTAAAGGTTGTAAACAGTAAATGAAAAGGGTAATAGTAACATACAGATAAGAGATAAAATAAGAGGAGAAATATTAAAGAAAGTACAAATTAAGAGATGAAAAAAGAAAAGAATAAAATCAAATGATGAGACAAAATTCAAACCTGTTTTGACGGGAGTCAAAGACAGAGTGAGCCGTTTGTGTTGGGAGGAGTGGGGATGTCAGTTAGCATGCCACAATAACGAAAATAATTTTAAAGTAAACATTGTAAAAAAAAGATTTAAATTAGGTAAACAATAAATGGTAATATACATAATAGAGGGGGAGAAGAGATATTTACAAAATTATAAAAAAAAACATAGATAGAGAAACAAAGGAAAAATAAAGTATAAAATAATGGGATACAATATGTATAAGTGATTAAGAAAGACAATATATCAAATGAGTGGGGATACAGTTCCAATTTATTTTTTAAAGTAGATTGAAGGAACTATCCACGAAGGAGGATCAAACTAGTATAAGTCAAAATTGACATAAAAAGAAAACAAAGGATACTGAAAAAATAAGTGTATGCACTTCCAAAGTAAATTATTATCAAATGAAAATTTAAAAAATCTTCACGCGATAAAAAAAAAATATTGTTCAACACTCAACCAGATAGAAGGTAGATAGATCTATTCTCTACTTCTTTAAGAAAAAAGAGAAAACCAAAGAATTGAACTGAAGAACAAATTAGGCTGCTCTACTTAAGCTACACACTCACCCGTGTAGAGTAGCTAGTGGTGCAGAGAGTGTGTGGAGGAAATGTCACACTAGAAAATGTAGTGAGCCATATGCTGCGCTCAGACCAGCATTGGGGTGGAGTGAAGAGATTCACCTCAGTCGTCCTTAAGAGGTTGAGAGTGGAAGAGAGAGAGCTAGGAGGCAATGGAAACGATGCGAAGAAAGTAATGAGGTGGCACTCAGCCATTTCCCTTCATGAAGTAATGCCTAGCGGCGGTTCCATGAAGAGGGAGGAACAGGTGTATGGAGATGGTTTTAGTAGGTAAGAATCCCTCACAAGGATAGGTTCGGGCTTATCCGTGTCTTTTGAAGATTTCCACCTACTCTCGTAACAAAAATAAATAAAAAAAATCAATTTAAAAAAACATACACATTGTCCTATTTTTCCTCTGCGTGTCCAAGTTCTTAACTCTAAAATGGTAGAAAACCGGTACCCACCGGTTGTGTCACCCGGTAGTCTTGCGTAGGGCGTGGGGTCGAAACCTAACTGGCCCCCAAGAAAACTCGCATTATATCAAAGCAACTGGCAATAAAATAGGAGTAACAACATAACAATAGATACTCTAGTCACCGCCCTATACAGAAACAATTACCTTCTACATATTTTTATATTATGGACATATAATCAAAATAATAATATTTCAATTAACCCTACTTTCAATAAATCATCCTACTGAATACTTCCAAATCACATTATCCAATTATAAATTAAGACAATTTTGTTAGCACAATTATTATAAAATTATAATTTCAATTAAATATTTTATATAAATTAGAAGTTAAATTACTAACCTGAATTAAAATTCAGCTGAACCCTGCACAAAGAGATCTCGGGTCCGGGTTTTCCGCTGAGACAATTTCTTTGGCGGTTTGGTTTTATAGATTTAATCTCATTTCATTTCCAAGCGTCTCTTATGGGATTAAAAAAGTTCATTTCTTCTGAAGGAAGTGTATGTTCTCATAAATAGATTCAAGATTAGATATACAACTGAAATGAACAATTAATTGGAAAATACATCATTTAATCAACACATCATTTCAGTTAAAAATATTTTTTAACTATAATTAAATTAAAAGATACTGGGGTACACAATTACGTGAAAATCCTTTGGTGTTGGAAATGAAAATGAATAAAACTTTGGTGCTGTATGCGCATCAAACTATTTTTACTTACTACCCTACGTTAAGTTGATAGTAATTCTAACTCGTTTCAAAATAGATATTTCTGCACGATTCACCACGAGAATACTATTACTGAGTATTATCTATTATTTTTGTATCTAGTTAAGAAGCATGGAAAAAATATACAAAATACCCGTGATTAAAATTTATATTCTCCTCTTAACTATTTATACAATGCTAAATTGTTTTAGAATCTAAATTGAAACTATTGAGAATGATTTTATGGAGGTGATTGGCATCCCTTGTGGGGAATGATAAAATAAAATGAATATAAGAAGTATTAATTTATTTTAAATAAAAAAAATTTTAGGAATAGGTTTGTTAGATACGTATATTGTCCTGATAAATTCCTTAACCTCTGTTACACATACAGCTATTATATTTTTTTAACACACATTGTATATTACATTTTGAAACAAACAAATGTGCTATTATTATTTGTTCTTTAAAACTGTTTAAATCAGTTTAAATGATTTATAAAAAAAGATGCTTTTTTAAATAATGTTGTTTCATTTCTAAAGGAACAATTTTTTTGTTTGTGATATGTAGATTATATTAAGAAATATAATGATTTAAATAATGAAATAATATTTTATTTAATCAAAATAGTTAAAATAAAGACATTAACTCATTGAATTGTGGTGGACAAAGAAAACTTCCCATACAAAAATAATAAAAAAATTACTGTTAAATTTCCGGGATGGAAAATTCTATAGAGGCCGTTCATGCCTAAACTAACATAATAAAAATAGTTTTTAAATGCGAAAATTGTTTAACTTTTGAAAAATTAAAGCTATATTTCTCTCAGTAAGTGCAATCCATTTATTTTAGGTTTAAATTATATAGAACAATAATACCATAGTAGAACAATTTTACGTTGTTGAAAGACAAATCACTCTTTTATTCCAGCTTAGCTTCGCTGCCACGTTCTGTCTATTCACCTTTTGAAAGCTTCGGTGGTTTTACGTCAGTTGAATATTTCTTCCAAGTTCCCATTGTTTGTTTGTTTGAATTATTTACCTTTTAGTTTTAAACACAGCAATGCCGTTTGAATTATTTTTTTGTCATTGCTATACAAATCAGCAAATAAATAAAGGAGCTATCGTGCATTTAAATTAAAGCTTCATAGTGATTAGATACAT
>NW_027111427.1:986918-989243 GCF_000696795.3 Halyomorpha halys
ACCATATTCCATTCATATATATATTTATATTTTTTGTTAACAAATATTAAAATATTCCCTATTCTAGGCTATGAAAATATGATAAATGAACACTGCCGTACTTTATTTGTAAGGTAAAAAATAAATAGATAATGATAAATGAAGCAACATCTAAAAACTTGAATTGGACGACTATAAGTTGACTGTTGTAATTGTTTGTGAGAAAATGGTCTGATTGGTGAAAAAAAAAATTAATAAAATAGTAGAAAAACTATTAATCAATTAAATACTGTTTACTACTAATTAATTACGGTTAATTAAACATTATAGGACTTCATCAGGGCTAAATAAAAACGAGATTTAAACCTTATAAAGTACTATATGATAGTGCTTTGAGAATATTCATAAAATATAATTTTATCATTTTGTGAATGTTTGCATGTCACTGAATTATATAATGATAATATAACATTTACTGTGTGTTTATATTTTATTATACTTTATATTGTTTTTTTTAATTTTTCTATTATGAAGTCCTGCAAAGTGAGGTAAAACGTTGATAAATAAATATTTTTTTCTGCCATTTAATGTACCTTTGTTGACCGCCACTCTAACGATCTTCCTACTTTACATCAATAAACATAAATTAATATGATATTATTTTAGGTTCAGGTGGTTGTATTGAAGTGTTTGGAACTGGAATTAAAAAATAATAAAATTAACGTAAATGACTTATTGCATTTTTCTTAAGTGCCATTGAATACTTCTGGGCACTCTTAGAGTTATAGTAGCTTACATACAACGAAAATACTATAACACTGTAAAATATAACACCAACATAACAATAATTAGAGACTCATTAAGCTCGATAAAAGGTTTAGATTGTATGTATCCAGAGCATCCTAAAATTTGCTGCGTCCATTTTCACTTAAAACTCTACACAATATGGGTATGACAGTTACATTTATATGGGTTTCAAGCCATGTAGGAATCGCGGGGAATGAACTAGATTTAAGATTTGAGCAGGATTATTGGAATTGCTAGAGCAGAGTAGGGATTATGCTACGAAATGAGGATGGTGGAAAAAGTTCAGATTAAGTTTAAAAATCTGCAAGAAATATGGTCATGGACATATGAGATGTTGAGGCCATGCTGTAGGAGTTGGTAACAATATAACACGACTATAGTTCGAAGAACTTAAAAAATTTAAGGTTCAGGTACACTTTATGTTAGAAAATTTTCCTGCCCCACCAAGTCGGTAGGTCCAGATTGGCTTTAACACTTTCCTATTGATCAATAGTTTATTTACTGTTTAAAGATGAGAGTTTCCAACTCACTCTCTATACCTAATAATAGCAATGAATGTAAAAATAAATAAATGAAAAAATGTAAATGATATAAAATATTCTAAATGAATGTAACATTCTAATTTCACGTATAGTATTTCCGTTTCTGTCTTGAATAAAAAATGTCAGGGAACGTTTATTTCATACCATTCATAAATAATATAGAAACACCAATTCGAGTAAAATACTCCTTTGCCGGCCAAGCGGAAATAAGCAAAAAACATTCACGAATTGACATTGTCTCAGGCCATTTCCTTTTCGGTTTAAGTAAAGTGCCCTCTCCTCCCCCCCCTTAACCTCTCCCCCTTCCCATCACCCTCTCAACCCCCCCCCTCCCTCTAGGCGACTTTCCTTCCGGAATGGCAGGAAGGGACCTCAACAGACCGGATTAAAATTTTAAAGCCGAGATCAAATATTAGCTTCTAGAGGCTCTTCTCCCAAGTTCTTATATATTTTTAAAAATCCACTAACACTTACTGAATTTTTCTTCTCTCATAATCCTTGTGACAAATATTTTTTCAGATAAATATTTATGGAGGACGGGAAAAGTAGCTGAAGACTAAATTAATTTATACGACTTACATGCTGTGGAATATTTTAAAGTCTCCCTCTAAAAATATTATAGTAAAAAAAAGGATTTTTCAGCCAAAAACATCTTTTTTAATGGCTAAATGTACCACTACGATTTTCTGCAGAATCAATTGTCCGATTTTCAATGTGTAAAGGTCATTTTGTTCTTTTTTAATAGAGATTTAGTGCTATTCGGTTTTAAATCAACAAATTGAATAATAAGGAATTTTTCAGACCCGTTAGAATTCGGCCTGAAGGGTCCACTTTTATTTCTGAACCGGTCACAAGAAATGAAAACTTGACCCCCAACATAGTTAGAATGGAGTGTTATCCCGTTTATAACTACCTTGTATGTCAGAAATGACCAGGAAGGGATAAATAATAAAGGATAAAATGATATATATATATATATATATACACACACATATTT
>NW_027111427.1:989524-990772 GCF_000696795.3 Halyomorpha halys
CTCTCTCTCTCTCTCTCTCTCATATATATATATATATACTATCCCTACCTCATTGTGGTACCAACTGTTTACTATGTAGATCTCTCGGACTCGGAAAAGAAGTTGACCTTTACAAATTAGGTTATTCTTTGCTAAGGGGAGGAGCACGTCTAGTGTTTTCCCTTCCTTCCCGACCCCATTGCTTATTCATCTATGCCATCGACCACCGACCAGTGCTGTCCGATAGCTTAGAGTAAAAACAAAGTTCAAGCAGTATAAACGGGGTAACCAGCTACTGTTCATTATTACAGCGGAATAATGAAATATCAGTACATCCTTTAAATGATGCGGTTGAGAAGAGTGATTTTTGATATTTTACCAACAAAATATTATTATTATACTCTGTTTTGGTTTTTTTTCCTTATAACTTGTCAAAATGCGCATCTTACAAAAAATATCTTGGTAGTAAACTCAATTTACAACAGTTTGAGATCGAACTACGCTATATTTCATCCGTCCAAGAACTAAAGCTATCAACATTAATATTATTAAGATATCAATGCACCTTTAATATTATTTTACATTATTGCTAAGGTAATGTTAGTAATTATGTAGTAAACAGATAAAATGAAGTTTCTTAAAAATAATATTTTTATCCAGCTATATTGTTATATTTCAATATAATACTTATAATAACACGAATTAAATTAAAATATAAAAGTTATCTATTCAAATTTAGAGAGAAGTAATCCAAAGCGGTTAAAATTTCTGACCGTATGAAGTAGATTGGAGGAAGTTAGTCCGAGTGGTGGTCAATAAAACAATAAAAATAGTAATACAAAACTATTTATTGTTAACAAAAGTTTCGCCCCACCTTGCAGGGCTTCGTCAGGGCTGATAAGAATGTCGTTCTGATACTAAATGACTCATCAACCTTTATTGACAGCCACCCGGGCAATCTTCCTCCAATTGTGGTTAAACTTATATTATATGTAGGTAAACTATAATTAGTCTAAAAAATATGGTAGAAATCAATGTTCTTTTTTTTCTTTTTCCTTTATATATTATCGTTTGATTTTTTTAATCTTACTCTTTTTATCATTATTTAATATTAACTCTCTACACATATATTTTTCGATAGACCTAATACATTCTTCCCATTAGAAATACAAGAAAAAATTATTTATAACATACATTTTAAAAATATTGATGATAATATAAATATATATATATATATTATACTATTTTATATAATAAAATAGTATAATT
>NW_027111427.1:991537-1002836 GCF_000696795.3 Halyomorpha halys
TGCTATTTTAATTATTACATAATTATATATATTATAATCATATAATCTTCATCAGAACCTATAAAATTAAATGTGTATTGAGCACTCTAACTTCCTGATTTTTTTCAGAGGTTCCTCATGCGGGTTAATATTGATAAATATAAAATATTTCAGTCCTATATTCACGCAAAACAGTTCCTTTAGGATATAGGAAACGCAGATAGAACAAGTCCTTTCTGATATCTCATAAGATAAGAACACCACAGTGATGGGACGTGGAATACTTAGCTATTCGTTTTGAATAAAAAAAAAGAAAAAGAAAACACAAAAGCTCGAGAATTAATTTGGAAGTTTTAACCAAAGCGGACAGGTGCATGTGGTAATTAATAGAGGTTGTTGCTAAATGGGCAGCGGTGCGCGGGCACTAAGATTGATGATGGAATAGGAATCGTTGGGACTGAGCTGAGCCCTACGAGCTAATTGCTTTCACCTCTCTGTGGCTCTGTGGGTACTGTGGCTAGTTTGTATTGCAGCCATTAATTTTTCAATTCCAATACTGTACCAGTTTTAATTGAAACAGATTTTTTTTCATCATCCAGAAGATGAGCATGCCCCCCTGTAATCCCAGCCAACGTTTCCAGTGAAAACGAAATCTTATAGGAATTTTCGTTTCACATGCATATTTTTCATATTGTTTTTCTGATTATATAGGTTATATTTTGTTGCTCCTGACGTACCATATGATCAGATTAAAAATCTTGTTGTACCAAAATGTACCGAATGGTAAAAATTGGATTCCATTTGGCTAATTCGAATTTGAGATATATTAAGATCTCACTAAAATTGTTTAAAAATAATTAAATGAATTTTATTAATGTTAAAAACAGCAAATATACATGTTTATACTTATTATTATAAAAAGATAAAAAATATCTGTCTAATAACGGTATAAAAATATTTGAATTTGGTAGGGGCATGTTTTGGTAAAATTGATAATATGAGTTTCCTCTATTTCTGATGATAACAATAAAGTATATTTTTAAAGCGATTTTTTTTTGTTACCGCCTTTATTGTATATATATAAACACATAACTGGGGCCCATCCTTTGCCATATGCCATTATAAGGGGTTGGACTGGTCCGCTGAAGGCAGGGGTTATTGGCTCAGGAGACGCAGGCCGGGGGGTACCTAGAACGGGGAGGGTCGCTCCACTGGGGCATAAATTTTAAGCGAAATTTGTTAAATGGTCCTATATAACTTTTGAAATATTAGCTTAAAAAGGAAAGAGGAAACTTTAAGTAAAATCGATCAATATTTAAAAGCGCCTTAGATTGAAAAACGGCATGAAACCCTTTTTTTTCAAATCCTCTTTATTTATATATAATTACAATTACAAATATATGATAATACATAGTATATATATACATATTACATACTGACTTTGTTTGCCGTATGGCAGTATAAGATGAGTTACAGGATCCGCTGAAGGCGGTTTCACATTGGTAACATATTAGTTGGGGGCTTGCATAGAATGGAGAGGGACCATTCCGGCTGGTGGTGGTGTGATGACTTCAAGCTGCAGAGCCCGAAGTCCTTCCCTCGGCGAGGACGTCTACTAAGGGGACAGTGCTTTGCCACCTCCCAGGTCTTGGTGGAGGGGCGATATCTCTGAAGAGCGGGTTGAGCGGGGCCTTAAGCCCATCAAAAAAACATGAAACCCTCCATGGTAGGCTTACTTATCTGACTTTTCAAATAAATAATTATAACGAGTAGGTTGGTCGATGTACGACATGTCACAATCTCACAAGAGGAGATCATAACATAAAAAAAGGCAATCCTTCCCCGTCGGACCCGCCCTGCTAAGACCCCTCGGGAGCAACGGTCCTTTATAACTTCTGAAATATTAGCTTAAAAATGGAAGAGGAAACTTTAAGGTTGTAAAATCGATCAATATTCAAAAAGCGCCTGAAATTGACAAATGGCATAAATTGTTTAATTTAATTTAATTAAATTTAGTTAAAAGCCACTCGAATATATTTGAAAAATTAAAATTACATTTTTTATATGTAAAATTCGAATAGAGCTTAGAATTTACTGATCGATATATATATAAAGGCCGAAATCCAAAGGCAAAAAGTTAAATTAAAGTTTATAGATCAAATCGCAATATATTATTTCCAGATGCTTATAGGATGTTACTCTCTAGACAGAGATATTACATCTAGATAAAAGATGAGGGAACACTGAATTAGAAAAGATATTGTCTGGAATATATCAGAATTGTTATTGCCTACAGAACTCTATATCCGACCTGTCTTGCTGAATTTATTTATTTAATATTTCAGGAAAACGTTGATCTTAACCGCTTCTCTGCCTTTATAGGAATGCTTTGATTTCCCATGGTGATTGTTCCTCTTGTTTCCTCGACGGCCACCTATTCAATCTTTTAAAACATTATTTATATAAAAGATGTGTGCAGTATATTTACAATCCACAGCTTGGAAATATTTTCATGGTGGATCTATGACTGTGAAGGAAATATTATAACTATGTTAATACTGTATTCTACGCTGTTGATTTATTTGTTTTTTATTTATTTAATGTAATTTACAACTGTACAAAATAATGCAATAAGTAAATATGTTGTATGTTTCATATACACTTGAAAATCTTGGGAAGGAACCATCGGTGGTATTTCAAACATTAAATTAGAAGGTCCCGTGGCCATCTTCTTTTCAGACGCCTCGGAGGATTATCAGGGATTGTTAAGGATGAACGATTAAGAATTAATGGGTTAGGATGGTTAAAGAGTTTGGAATGAAAAGACACATATCTGTTTTGGGCCAATTCTGCAACGAATGGGATATTAAGGTCTTTGTGAATGAGTTTATTTGTAACGTTATTTGGAGCATCAAAGATTTTGGATTGTAAGGATTGGACGCGGGAGGAATTTGATGGTTTGGTGGAGCTCCAGAGCTCAATTCCATATGTCCAAATTGATCTGATTATCGTAGTGTATACTAATTTTTTGTAGTGAATAGAAAGTTTAGAGCGTTTATCAAGTAAGTGTTGTAGCAATCGGAATCTACGAACAGTTTCTTGTCGTTTCAGTCTTGTGTGTGGATTCCAAGTAAGTTTCTTGTCAAGATGAAGTCCTAAGTATCGAATCTGTTCAACAGGCGTTAGTGGAGCATTCAGAAAGGATACTGTAGGACAGGAGGGTAGAGGTTTACGACGGAGATTAAAGGTGATCTGATGGGATTTGTCAGGATCTATTTTGATTCTCCAGTTTTGACACCATTCTTTAATAGATGTTATGAGTGTCTGTAGTGTTTGTGATGCATTAGTTGGGTCGTTGTTTACAGAGAGTATACATGTATCATCAGCGTATGTTGTTAGGACTGTGTTAGGGTGGGTTGGGATGTCAGCTATATAAACCGTATAAAGAATAGGACCTAAGATACTACCTTGAGGAACACCGACAGACTGAGAAAAGGGAGATGAGTAGGCTAGGTTATGATTTACTTTAAAGGTTCTATCAGTGAGGTAGGAGCGGATTATAAGGAAATATGATTTATATTTTAATAATAATTCACAAGTTTATGTTCATTATACTATGACGTTTCAAGCCAGAGCGCTCTCCATAGTTGAATGTCTTCTTATTGTATTAGATATTTCTGTGACAATGTCTTTCTATTGATACCTCTATTATATAACTTTTTTATCTACGCTTCGAGGGTCTTTCACTATCTTCAGGATCAACAATTTTAGATTGATAGATTGTCATTATGATGTATCTCGAAAATTCTATATTTCATCTTTAATTAAATTATATCAAATCTTAATGCACTTTGCTTGTGGCTGATCAATGAAACATTGGACATCATTTCTCCATTAATCAGGTCCTTTGATAGTAAAATTTCTAGGCTTTGTACCAACCTTCAAATTTCGTAAATTAAAAACCTTGATTTCGTTTGTCCTTACTAATTAGATAGAAATTACGCCCTTAGACTGAAATATTTTTAATGAAAGAAACAAGAGAGTATATATAAATATATATGTAAAACAAAAACACTTTAGAAGTATAAAAAACAAAAGAAATAATAGAACGCGAACAGAACATCACACTTGTTATGTTTTTTTATGATTGTTTCTTATATTGATATTTTATATCGTATAATTAAATTAAAATCTGTACCACTAAAACCCATGGAGGATCAGGGGTTCAGTACTTTATAAGAAAATACTGTTTCTAGACCAGCGGTTGTGCAAGGTGATTTGATCATAATCACGCTCGGCAGCCAGATTTTTACCTAATTTATGAGGCTGGGTGGAGCCCGGGAGGGCTTGATGGGTGGGAGAGATGGTAGGGGGAACCCACATGGTTGACTCACGGCTACAGTGTGACAGAAAACAATTTTCTGGCCAGCCGCATTTGAACCAGGTTTCTTGGAGTTAGTAGAATCGCGCCTTACGTCTCGATATAATAGATAATATAACTCTAATCTTATTCAAAGCATAAGTGAAACCACGCTCATGGAAGCATGATTTATTTTGAGGTAAATAGGAATGTATACGATAGTAATATAATCTGAGACAGAAGGCAGCCAGTGATTGGCTTGTACTATTCCCCTTCTTCTTTGCCACGCCCATGGTCGACCGGATGGCCCGCCTTTTTGGTTTCACTTTTCCTTCAGCTTGCCCTCTCCATTACACTCCTTCCTCTAAAATTACTATCTGATAATTGAAGTGGTGAGAATTCCTGTCAGTAAAACCATATTGTTATGACAAATTGGCAATCAAGAGATAATAAAAAAAACTTAAAAACCGTTCTGTAAGAATGAAACGAGCTATGTTGGTCATAAACAATAAATTTTGTGAAACAAATAAATCTTTCTAGAATTTAAACATAAACTTAATTAATTTAAATTGCATGCTTCCAATTTATGTATTTGGTAATATTAACTTTCGTTATTATGATATTAATACTTCCTAAACTAATAACTTTGATCTTTTTTAAAGATAAAACTAAGAAATTAAGGAAAATGTATTATTCAGTGTAATTATGAATATTAATTCCGCAGTAAAGTGGTTATTAATATCAATTGAGTAGTTACACCTAGATGAAAAAAAATAAAATACCGTATAAATTTCAAGCATATATGGGTCGATGAATTTAGGAATAATGTGCAATTTCATGAACTATTATTGCACTTGGTAAATAAAATTTCAATTGAGTCCCTATTCGAGAATAATTTTCTGGCTGAATAACCCATGAATCATTAATGCAGTTAACATCCTGAGGGTAAGTTGAAGCGTAGGCGAGAGAATCGCTTTAGGTCCGAACTCGTGGATTCCAAGGTGTGTTTGTTTTAGTGGTGTTCAATGAACAAATATTGTTGGAGTTTTGTTATAAAATGTTCAGTTTATCGAGTATCACTAAACACAAAAGTATTATTATCTTAAACTGTAGTTTATCTTTAAATAAAAAGTATTAATGAAACAAGACATTTATTTTATCACTATAGGCCGACAAAAGTAAAATGATGGTAAAACGAGGAAAATATTTGATATAAAAATAAAATAAAATATTATAACGATTTTTCACAAGCACTCAATCGTTATCTACTGTATAGTAAAACCTTCATTTTATGTATAAATAAAGTCAACTGTTAATATAAATTATATTAATTAAAAATTTATAACGAAAATTTTGTTTATTCTAACAATGACTTGAACATTCGGGAAGGGGCTGTTCGTAGCTCCGGTGGTTAGGCGCAATCTTACCGATATAAGATCTGCTGAAGCCACCGGTTCAACGGCCTGAGACGAGTTTTTTCAGTACGTGGCGGTCCCACAAAATGAAAACCTTGACCCCTAACCATGGTTAGGCAGTATAAGACTACAATGGGAGTCTTGGCCGAAAAAAAAAACATTCGGGGAGGTCCATAATAAGGATTCCCTTTTTTGTGTTATGATCTCCTCTTGTGAGATTGTAACATGTCGTACATCGACCAACCTCTTCGCTATAATTGTCTGTTTTAAAAGTCGGATAAGTAAGGCTACTATGGAGGGTGGGATTGGAGTGTTTTTCAATTTCAGACGCTTTTTAAATATTGCTCGATTTAACTATCTTAAAGTCTCCTCTTCCAGTATTAAGCTAATATATTAAAAGTGATATAGCACTGTGGCTCCTCGGAGGTTTTAGCAGGGCGGGTCCGGCGGGGAAGGACTGCATTTTCATGCTGTGTGTGGTACGGCACTATGCTGCTACTTACATCGACCTGGATTCGAATCCGGCTGGGCAGAATTACTTTCTGTTATACTGAAGCCATGAGTCAACCCTATGGTTTCTGTATCCCTCCAGGGGTCAACCCAGGCTCACAAGGTGGGTACCCTTAATTGGGGAAAAATCTGATGGTAGAGCGTGCTCTTCAAAAAATCACCTCCTTTTATAACAGTAGTTCCTTACAAAGTATTGAACCCATGACCGTTCCTGGATCGTAGGGGTTCACATTTTTTTTTTTTCACGAATCGACCAACAAGGACCACACAAATATCATTTTCGATTCTTCCTCACACCTTCCGCCTTCCTTTTACTCCAATACCCTCTAATTCTCATAGACTTTTCCTCCCTTCATCCTCCGTTCACATTATTATTGTAAATTAGTGATAAATAAGTGCTAAATGATTAGATTCTCTAAGATTTTCCTTAGTTATTACGTTTCTTTTTTTCAATTTTTTGGGGCTCACTGCTTGTTTTTATGAATCTAATATGTATTATCTTTCAGTACATAAAATTAATAATTAACGCACATAAAATATCAGCTTTGAAGGAATTCATTACTCTCAACTTATGATTATTGCTGAATGATGCACTGTTTATGATAAAGAAGAAGAAAAAAAAAGTTTATTTTTTATTAGTACATAGTTATTGCTTAAGATCGATATGTATGAGTGTAAATACAATCAGAGTATAATAAATGTATAAAAAATAAAACAAAAACATCAGTAACAATTTTCCAGTTAATACTGATTTAGGGTTTTATTTTAGATTTGACTCTGTCTCTCGAAAATTTATTCAAATCGTGAGATTAAATCCCAAAGAACACTATTCGAAGTGTTTTAAGCTTTAAATATGAAACAATACAAAATACTTGGAAGTAAACATCCCATTAAAATATATTTTTCTCTAAGCGACCGGTATAAACATTTATCAAAACAGAAGTACTTTATCAAAATTATTCCTGGAGTATAAGTTAAGTATCGATTGCTATATATGCATTTCCTGTTTTCAGTTTAGAATTTCAAATACATCTTGACCCTTCAACTTTGGCTAAAATAGGTTTGCTACCTGTAGGATAACCCATATATCCTGTTCTAAACTGGTGAACATAATGACGTTCAAACCAAAAAAAAAAATAATAGGAAGCAACCCAACAGCTGAAAAGTTAGGTTGGATATAAGGGAGTCAAAGTGCCACCTCAATAACTTCATATGTGCAACATGTTAACTGTCGGTTTTATTCCGACTTAAACGGGCTAACTTTTATCTTTTGAAGGTCCCACGGAATGAAAACTCAATCCTTCCAGTCTGGTTAGAATATGTTGGTTGTCTTCAGGATGAAGAATGTCAGATATGACCAGGGTAAACAAAAAAAAAAGTTGAAAGTTTATAAGAAAATTGAACTGTACTAAATAATATGAAAAATAATAGATATAATAGAAAAAGTATTTGATTATAACCTTCCTCTATTATACACTTTCGCGTTTACTATACTATTATACTATTAATACTTATACTATTTATTTACATTGTCTTGTATATTTATTGTTATTGTTTAATTCTTTAAAATTGTTTTAAGGCATCAACCACTCAGGGATCTTCATCACCTTGATTTTCGAATTCGCAAAGGATAGTCTTGTTCTAGAATTTTAGCCTATTATGTACCCTCGCCGATACACAGAACGAGGGCTAATGACCACCGGATTTTTTGCGACTATAAAACAATATAACTAAATATAGCTATTTAACAGTATAAATAACAAGGTCGTACGCGTAAAGCATTCCTTTAACAGGCTACCCGACCATATTAAACAATTTATTAAAACAAATACAGAAACGTGTTGGGTTTAAAACACAGCCCTGAGGTACTCCATTCTCCTATTCGCATTCATTCGTTAGAACATCACCATTTTTAACCATAATGCTTCATAGGAAATTATTTAGGAAGGCAGGGCTATGACCATAAATCCCGATACTAACCAGAGAGTCAATTATAAATTTTTAACATGTCCTATCAAAAGAATTTTCGATATCAAGGAATATCGCTAATAATTTTATCTTTTTTTATGCCCTCTAGAATATCTTTTTTTTCATCCCTTGCCATTTCTGACATACGGGGTTCAGGAGCAGGGTTTGCGCATGCCACCCCAAAAATCAACAATTTTTTTTTCCATATAGGATACCAAATTGTCTCTTGTGCTTCATTCTCTCTTGAATCTCACTTTGCCATGCATTCAGTACACTTTTGATTTCCAAATATCAAGTCTTTTGGATACCAATTTCTCCATTAATTTGCAGATAGATGAAGGCAGGGCGATTAGTTTGCAATTATTAACATTCATTGGGTCTTTATATTTTTTCAAAATAGGAATTGTGATATTTTAATCACTTTATTTAAAATCATAGATTTATTAGAGAGACATAGGTTTTTGATCAGATCAATGCAGATTTGATCCAGACCAGTGGAATCTTTGTTGTGATTCAGTGCTTTGAGGAATTCAACTATGGAGAAATATTGATTAAGTGAATCTAGTAGATGATTATTGATAACGATGTAAAATAAATTATCTGATAATAAATTATAAATAAAAGAAATCGACAAGAATAGGTGCATTTAATAATTATATAAAGTATATTTTAAAATTAGAAATCCGTAATAATTTTACAATCAACCGAAGAAGATCCTTCTTGTAAACCCTGATTGTGAAGTGGATGGAAAAGCTCCTGAATCTTAATTCGAATTCCTTACGTCTCGAGTAGTAAAGAACATTTGAGTCAAGTTTAAAACTAAAATAAATATTTATTTCTTTGCATCAAGTTATAATAGTAGGGAATCAGACTTTTTTGTTTATGTTGATATCCTTAAAAGAAATAGATTCTTAAATATTATGATTTCTGAAAAATCACACGTATAATATTTTAGCAACCTTGATTATTATCTAGTTTATCTATTTTTATTAATTGTATTATTATAATATGAAACGGAAGAAAATTCTTTTTAAAAAAAAATTATCAGAAAAATAAATTCATAGTAAAACGAAATTGAGCCTAGGTCCATCAAAAGATTTTGTACCCACTTCACAAATAAACACCTTATTGAATTTATTATAAATTTTATTTTCCTGTCGAATAGATAATAAAAACTTTACGCATTTACATCAGATACTTCCATAACATATTTTTTAATAATAATTTATACGAGTGAATACATTGCCTATATTCATACGGGGTATGCGGGAAAAAAAAGTTTTCCATAAAATTTTCCACTAAATTTATTTCCTCATAAATTTTTTCCTTCACTTTTATTAAGAATCATAAGCTCTAGTGTTTTACCTCTTTGATTTAAATTCCTTTCATGATGTAGATTTAAGGCCCTCGTACGTTGAGCGAACATTTTCTTGTGGAGCAAATTATCGCAATGACAACTTTTTTTTTTATATATTAAGCATAATAAAAATAATTAATCTTCGAGGACGGGTACTTGTTTTTTGATAAAGTGAATTAAGAGCCATCATTACTTTGGTTTACCTTCATAGTATTGAATTTAAAAAAAAAAATGTAATATAAATAATAATAATTTAATTTTGAGGGAATATAATTTTTTAAAAATTAACATATATCGAAAAAATATAAATAAATTAATTATTACCAAAAGGACTATTATTTTATTTCAAAGAAAACTCCTTTTTTCACTTCTTAAATTCTTTATTACACTGTACGTTTCTACATATACCCATTGTTAAATTTATCATTAAAAAATATCTTTAAGTATATGTCATGTTGATATCACATTTTTTTTGCTGAAAATAATGACGATTTAACTTGTGGAAAAGAAAAACATTATTGTAGGATGATGAAAAGGTTTAAGATAAGGTGATATAGTCAAAATTATCTTTCTTTTAAGTTGAGAATATACCACATATTGTCTTTTATTGCCCAGGCACTAATATTACAAAATTAATACTAGTAGATGATAATTATATATTTGCTTCCCAATCACGTAAATGATGTAGATATTTAACTAACTTTATATAATAAGTATATATTGGGGATTAAATATAAACATAAAGGAAAAGTGATGAAATATAATAAAAATTATTTTAGCCAAATAACCAACCGAAATATTGATTAAAACATCATAAGTCATAGATAAAATCGAATACTAAACTTTAACAAAGAAGGATTGACGGATAAAAGTTTGCACAATTCAAATAATCGAGGTAAAAATTGAGACTGAAACTGAAAGAAAAACAAATTTTCTTCTTACCTCAAACGGCCCCTCAACATCCGTTCTTGGCAAACTTTTAAGTTATGAACGACTTAGCTGAAAACAATGGTTTACCAAGAAACTTAGAAGTGGAGTTTGGGGTATTATTTGTTACAGAACAACTCTTTCATAAAAAGATCAAAAAGTTCAAGTTGATTCTAAAACATTTCTTCTTGCGTGCACAAAGTGTTATTTTATTTATATATATTTTTTTTAAATTCATTGAATAATAAATTCTTAATTGTATAAATTATTCCAAACAGTTGAATAATTGAAGGGATAATTAAGGAATAATGATGTGGCGACTACGTGCTAAGGATTCGCTCCTTTTTTTTTAATTAAGGAAGCAATTAGTCTAAAGAGGATTCATTATACTTTTTAAGAAAGATTAACCAGCTTAGCAGTCCCACTAGACCTCTTTATTATCTTATTATTTTTTACTAACACCTTGGGTATTTTATTTTTTTTATGATATATTATCTTTTAATAGATAAAAAAAACAGAGATCAACATTAATAATAACTATTCCTCCATGTAAAAAATTATAAATGATTTATTAAAATCACATTGTTTAAAAAACACTATTATCTTTAGTCAAAAGTATATTGTACTATATACTATGGATATTTGATGCGCTAATTTTCCCCTAAAATATAAAAAAGAATAGAATAAAGTTTGTTTTATTATTTATATTTTATTTTTTTAGCCATGTTTTATAATTAATTTGTTTTATTGTAAATAGTATTTAATTAGTATTTAAAAATATAA
>NW_027111427.1:1002886-1021223 GCF_000696795.3 Halyomorpha halys
TATATATATATACATACATACATACATACATACATACATATACACTTACATTTTTTTCTCATTCTTCTTCTAACCGAACCCATTTTTACCTTTGGTCAAGTTTTTAAATTTATGATCCATTTGCTACCTTTATTACCTTATTACCTTTATTACCTTATTTGCTAATTTACTTTATATTCTTTAGTTTTATTTCGATTCACAGATGCAAGTGCATAATTATCTTTGGATTTCTTGTTGACAACTTGTATTTGATATCATATTTTGGCATCCCTGAAAACATTAGAAGAAATTTTGGTCTAGTTTTTAAAAATTACAATAAAAAAAACTTAATATGGGAGGATATCATGTACATAAGTTCAATGTTTATTGAAAATGTAGGGAAAAATTAAAATTTTGAAATAAACTGAATATGTTTTAAATGTACAATTTCGATTTGTCGAAAAAAAAAAGTGTTTATACAACGTTTGATTGGATAATATTTATTTTTGTATGCCTAAATTTCCATATTACCATTTCATTTATTTTTATATATTTTAATTTTCTTCTTCTCTTACTTCTTAAGTAATAAGCGTAACAACAAGAAAAACCATGATAGTTAAAAACTATCCAAATTCTCAGGTTCCTTTTAAAAACTTCTAACTTAAAGTTTAGTATTAAAACTTGGAACTGAGCTTTTACTCGTTCATTTAGTTCTGTTCCGAGCCTATTAGTAAAATTATAGAGAGCAGTGATTAGTATTCCAATAGTGAGTCTAGTTTAGTATTCTACGAATAACTAATGATGACGATGACTTTATAAGTAGGGAAGGCAAATCAAAAAAGAATAATTATTAAAATTGTGTTGTTCCAATATGACTTAAGCTATCATCTAACTGACGTTGGTAGTTTTGAACCGTGTTGGAACAAAGCTAGTAACAGGTTTAGCCAACTCGGAGTTTCGATGCTTATACAACAGATCCTCAAGATCAGACCAAACAGAAACCTCTCATCTACGTTTCGGCTAACTAAAGGTAAAGGAACTTAATTTTAATGCAGAGAATAAAAAAAAAAATTTATAACCTCAAAACTGAAAATTTTCGCTCGCATTTTACGCTCTAGACTCCAATGGACACTTTTGATTCCGTGTCAATCTGTCTGTAGTAAAACTTGTGTTCGGACATAATCGATCGAAAATTTAATGCAATTTCCATGAAATGTTTAAGGAATTGTGCAGTTTGGTGTCTGCTTAGTCAAATATTGATTTTATCCGATTCCGTCCACTGCTTTCCCTTAATTATTCGTGAACGTATTTTTCTCAGTACACCTATATTTCGAAAACGTATCGTCCGATTTGGTCTAAAGTTGGAGAAAAGTCAAGAAAATGAATGAATATGATATATTGGGGATTAATTTTATAAAATTACATCTACTACTAATTCTTCAAACACGACTCTTCTTGTATATTTTACTCTAAAACGACCAATTAAATTTATTTAAAATGAAAATAATGAAATTTAATTTTAAAATTTTAATTATAGGCAATTATCTACCGCACTGGAAATTTTCCATCATCCTGTCCTTTTTTATTATTATCGTTATTTTAATATTAATAATTTATCCTCTGAACTATAAATTGAACCCACACAAGTAAATAAGGAACCAATGAATATTATTTTTATCGTTAATTTGTTCATTTGTGTGTGTTAGCTTAAAATTTTCCTGTAATGAAAGCCATTTATTTACGCTTACGATTATGACGTTATTTTCTATTTAATTTTTTTCTATTTTATCTTATATTTGGGACTGTAAACTTTGAGATTTTAAAAATTAAAATACTAATTCTATTGATTTATTATAGTCCTTAAGGGTTGTTGATATGCTCATTCGGATTTAATCCAATACTTTTTTGCGGTGTTTTCTTTTCTGTATGTTTAATAAGTTCTTCCTAAAATCCAGAGATTTCAAGCTACTGAATTCTGAGATGTAAAAAAAGATTATGAACAAAATTAAACGCTCACAGAAAGTTTACATTATTTTTTTCACGGTTACGATATACCAATCGATTTTTCTCTTTCCGAAAAATATTAATAGTTCCGTTAAACGATATCATATTCCAAAAATATAAGAAAACATAACGTAGCTTAGGGTAAAGTAGATCAAAAAATTTTAGTTTTTAGAAAAAGGCAAATCACATTTTTTTAGTGGCGTCTCAAACCGCTAAAAATCATTTTTTAAAAGAAATTAAAAATTAGAAATTTTTCGCCTTGATTTATTTGGAGAACTTTTTTTTCTGGTGACTATTGATCATTTATCGTTCGTAACCCATCTGAATTCTATCCAATTACGTTTCGTTCCTTATCGCATATATTATTTTAATTTATGTTACCAAATCATAATAATAAAGTAAACGCAAATCTTTTAAATTTTAACTAAAGCTTATAAAACACAATTTGAAAAAAGAAAATGTTGCATGGCTCTATATTGGATGTAAGGGTTTTCAAACACTGTAACTTAGATTATAATATGTTATTAATTTACCAACTGGCATGGTAACTTGAGAGCTCACACGGGCAGTAACAATTAGCTGGTACATATTGGACAATGGCCCTTTGTGTTCCCTGCCAAGGTAAGGACTCCTCGAGTTGCTCTGGTCCTTGTCATGTCCCTAATAGTTCTCTGTCAGGCAGGCCTAAGCTTCGTCTGGATTATGCTAACGAAATTAAACCATCCCAGCTAGGCTGCGGTAGTACGGTAGGGAGGGTAATTGCACATTAACATCTGTCAATCAATCGGATGTTATTCGGTGAAAAGTTATTGATTTAATTAAAGGACAAATCATTAAAAAGAAATCCGTGTATCACACTTACTTTCATTTATCGCACTAATTTGATTTGAAATTAATCCTTGCTCGTTTCAAAAAAGCAACTACATGATTATTCATCATGGCAGTATTTTCTCTGACTAAATTTTCATTTCAATGTAGTATCCTTGGTCCTATCCTTTATACAGTTTTCACAGCTGACATCCCAACCCATCCTAACACTATCCTCACCACGTATGCCGATGACACATGTCGATTGTCAGTGAACAATGATCCTTACATTGTATCCTAAACCCTCCAATCTCACATTACCACCCTTGAAGAATGGTGCCAAAATTGGAGGATTAAAATAAATTCTAATAAATCCCTCCAAATCACATTTACCCTTCGACGTAAACCCATGACCTCTTGCCCTACACTATCTTTTAATAACACCCCACTTATTCCTGTCGAACAGATCCGTTACTTAGGACTACATTTCGACAAACGACTGACATGGAATCCTCATACAAGACTAAAAAGACAAGAAACTAAGATTCTAGAACTAGATACCGATCCTTCCATGATAAATTTCTCAACCACCTAAACCCACTTGTTTCTAACCAGGGCCCTGTTTCATAATAAAGTACAAACTAATACTATTAGTCTTTTAGATTTATCTTAATTCAATTACACAGACTTGTACAATAGTAACTTGTACTTTAGTATTTTTTAATTCCTGTAATATCACTTATAGTCATCCCTATCATGAAAAAATAAGTATTAGTATTATTGTCACACTCGTTTCTACACTTGTACTATGAACTAATACTATTAGCTTTCATTATGAAAGAGGCCCCAGGTGTCTCCTTCAATACCTGATAATCCCCCTAGGAGTATGAAAAGAAGATGGCATCGAGATTTTTTCTGTAGTAACGTTATTGGAGTTCTATCAGTGGGTAGATTCTGCACATGTTTATATCATATAATTTTATATCTAATAGCAAATTTACCTAGTCTATGATTGCATACAGTTGTAAATGATAATAAATAAATTATAAAAAACAAAATGTATAAACTCAATTTATTTATATGTTGTTAATTACTCTATCACCTTCTTCGACTTCATATTTAAGGTACCTTTTGATAATCTTGGACTCTAGTACATGTATACGTGGTACATACAGAGTATATGACTTCGGTATGTATTGGCACAACGGTACATAGATTATATATATTATGTATTACTACTCGTACCTGATTAAAAAATTCTTTTATAATTTATATTTATCCATTAAAGCGTATTATAAAATTTCAACTTACCACTAATGAAATAATTCCTCGCTCTCTCAGAACAAATGTTATACATTAATCTATATTATTCACTTGCCCGTATTAATTTTTCAAATGATTTTTTCCTGTTGAAAGATATCAACACTTTGAGAAAGATTTTTTTTGTAAGGAAATTTTAACATTGTCATTTGGCAAAATTTTAATAGAAATATAATATATAACAGTTTACTAAAATTTACATTCTGCTCTCAAACGTTTATTTAATGACTAATTATTATAGAATCAATATTGATAAAACTGATAGTAATTTTAGTTTCATTATATCAATTGAAAGGCTTATTAATAGGTTAAATAAAATTAAATTGGCTATTCAATTACTAAGGTGTAACAGACTGGTAAAAAAGAAAATGTACTGTGAACGCGCCTGCCTTCTAAATCGTTTTAGAATTGAGACCTTTTATTATGTGTTCATAATCATAATCACTTCCTGTGACTTAATATAATGTTATATATTAACTATTCTAAAATTTAACTTATAAGTGTATATTGAGTCTAAACACTCAGTTTATGACTTCAGTATATATACTCAACGGTCTAGTAGTCAATATTACTACTACTTTCGGAAATGTTTTTTTCATTCTGGGAAAATAATTGTCCTTGTTTTTCTTTAGTTGATTATCAAATTCTTCCTCAATTCATATTTATAAATTCTTATAACTATAGATAATTATAGGTGATTGTTTCCAATAAAAAGACATTAAAGGTTCAAATGGGAGTTATATTACAAATTCGGCATTTATGCCCTGCCAGGCGAATATTAATTGTAAATTAATATAAAGTGGCTTAAAATTCTTCAAGTAGTTTTGGAAAATACTTAAGAAAAAAATCGAAATAAAAAAATCGATTGAAACGATTATTATATAGTGGCACTTATTTAAAAAGCTGCTTTAAGGCCCCTATCACATTTATCTTTACCTTTAATTAGATATTTTAATATTGCACCGCTTCTATTTTTTGGTAAAGATATTTTGCTGAAAAAAAAAACACAGTGAGACACTTTTATGATCCACTTATCTGTGAAAACTATTCACGTAGCTCTAAAATGTAAAGATAGGTAAAAATATCTAAATCCTTAAAAAATATCTAATTTTAAGGCACTAAAGGTTCACCAGCTGTGTACCATATACGTAAGAGAAGGTAAAAGATGCTGAAATCTTAATGTTCCACATAACGCCGGATGTGATTATGATTATCGCTAAGTTTTAATCACTATGTTATTAATTAAATCGTATAAAAAATTAGCCTTGTTAGATTTTAGTTTCCTTTCTAGTAATTACTATTCGAATTGGGTATAAATTAAGAAACAAACATGCCTATAATTTTTTTCTTAATGATACAAATTTTACACAAGTATATTTTGTATTATAATAATTTATCGATTGTTTCACAGCTTGCGGGCAGGTGGAGTCAGGAGTGCAGGGTATGTTCGGCCCGTGGGAGGCGGGCCTTGGGGCCCACGTACAGAGCCTCTGCGAGGCCTTGGACCTCCCGCACATGGAGGCCCGCTTGGACTTGGACCCTGGCTTCAGGGAGCTCTCCATCAACCTTCACCCGCCGCAGAACTATCTCAACGACGCCGTCAAAGACCTCATCTCCTTCCTTAATTGGACGAGGGTGGCCATCGTGTACGAAGAAGACTACGGTAAGCATCTATAAATTATTCAAATTGTATTTAGTATTTATTTATATGGATTAGAAAATGAGAGGTTTAGCATAGGAAAAGAAAACCTGAATAATTCAACTCTGCATACTGACTGAAACCTTACGAACGCAGACTGCTTTCATTATAAGTTACTCGAACCAGCTGAATGGTCTGAGCTACAAAATACTACTAAGAAGAAGTTGGATTAAAGATCACCCTTCCACATCCCTGATAGCCAATACCAATCTTAACGTAAAAGTTGTTTCATTCGGTTCTTTACTATTTGTTATTTTTTTTGTGACAGTTACAATTCAAATTTCGATTTTCTTCGAATTTGGTACAAATCCTTGAAGTCAGAAAAACTTTATATGCATACAGATTTTTATTTCTTAATTCCGTTCCAAGATATCAATCTTTTTTATAGTTCCTTGTCGTCAAAACTCAAAACTTGTTTTGTCTCGTTCAATTTGCTTTATATTTAACCATTAATATTTCAGGGATAATCTTTGACTTGTCAATGAAGGCATTCAAGACGACGCACAATGGTTAGATTTAATGTTTTTCAAGTTTTTATAAAAAAAAGTTAAAAAATCACAATTAAATTTTCTTAATTTATATAAATGCAATTGTGTAATATCTACTCGGTAAAAAAATGAAATTGTTTCTCATAATGACGTGAAGATAGTTGACCGTGGATAATATATTTGAGAAGAAGATGGTTGGGGGTGCTTTTAGAAAATAACAAAAAAAATTACTTAACAGTGTCAAAGTTTCTGTCATAATTTTCAGCCTTCAACAGGGCTAAGAACAAGATAACAACCAATGAATAAAAAAAAAGAAATAATTTTAATCACAGAATGATTAAAGTAAATAATTTAATACAGAATAGAAATTAATAAAAATAAAGTAATGAATGAAGTGGAAAATAAAACGTAAGTGAAATTACATAATTAAGGAAATAAAAATATAAAGGTATATAATACAAAGAAATATGAATATAGAATAAAGAAAAGTAAAATATAAAGTTAAGTTAGACAAAACAAGCGATTAACCTGGAATCCTCACACCAGACTGAAAAGACAGGAAACCGCACGTCAATTTCGACTATTACAGCACTTACTAGACAAACGGTCTAAACTTCCAACACATTACAAAAGACTGATCTACATGGCTGTAATAAGGCCAATCTGAACATATGGAGTTGAGCTTTGGGGCTCCACTAAATCTTCGAATTCCTCTCGTATTCAATCCTTACAATCCAAAATCCTTCGTAAAATCCTCAATGCTCCTTACTTTGTCACAAATAAAATCATACATAAAGACCTTAATGTTCCCTATGTAACCGATCAAGCCCGAACCAGATATCACTCCTTCCATTATAAACTCTCTTACCACTCAAACCCCCTAGTTTCTAATCTTGCATCCTCTTCCATTCCTGACAATCCTCCGAGGCGCCTGAAAAGAAGATGACCACGAGACCAGCTAATGTAAAATGTCATTAGAGTGCTACCAATGGGTAGTTTCTCTACACTCCTGTAACACTCCATTTTAACTTAGATTAGATTTACTAAATATATTATAGTGTACAGTTGTAAATAGCAATAAATAAATATTAAAAAAAAAATGTTAGACAAAAGAAGTGATTTGAAAATATGACAATAATAATATGTGGTGAACATAACTTATTAGTTATTACTTGGGTAAGTAAAAATAATAAAAGAATAAAGAAGGAGAAGGGGGTAAAAGAAAGAGAATAAAACATAGAACTCGCCTACTTGTACGAGATCGGAAATCCAAATGAGCTCAGCGGTGCATGCGGTAAGACTCTGAGTTAAAAAAATACTTAATAAAGATGATGAAGTTACCAGAAAGTGAGAATACGTTGCAAGTTAATTAGATGGCTAAAAAAAGAAATTTAAAAGACGAAAAATTAAAAAGAAATTGTTTCTCATTTCTATAAACGAGAATAAGGGTAGGTTGTAATTTAGTGGAAAAATGTGGAGGTTATTATTTATTTCGATTATAATACTTGACACTACTATTGAGAATATTTTAACAAAAAATCTCCAGGTGTTAAACAAAACTAAATAAAAGATAAACAACTTATTGTTTATAATTTTTCTTTGAAAATGCTATGAATGTATAGAATAAAGCTTAAATGCTTTGATGACAGATGTTTTTTAAAACTATGGCATATTAACCGATTTTAAGGTTGATGACAATTGCATTAACCAAGCTTTTAGGTCTAGTCTTTATCGGTTTTGCAATCATCTGAATATCTTTCCCTTCTCCTAATTTTAATTGTTTGAAATATCATTTCGATCAAAACATTCCAATATACATAATATAAAAAATAAAAAAAACTAGTTTTGTCTTTAATTCACAATCGTAATAGTTATAATAAATTTTGTTGATGAAACATCCAAAATAAAATGAATTGTGTCCGCAACGTGGCGTTAAATGACCGAGAAGTTAAGTTCGATTAATGATTATTTAATTCGTTATTATTGCATAAGAACCTTGTCTAGCTTTTTATGGAATTGATCAAATTTTCCAAATATAATTTAATACAGATATTTTATTTAATTGATCGCTTCAAGTAAACTGTTACTAATGTAAAAACGTTTTTTAGATGATCAAATCCAACATTTATTAATAAATGTATAGATTTAAACTCTTAAAAGGTTTTCAAGGGTTCAGTAAATACAAAACAATTTATTATAAAACTTATGTCTGTTGATGGTTTTATCTAAACAAGATTAATCTGTTATCATTGAAAGCAATTGACTCAGTTTGGTGGAGAAAGCACCTTCAATTAACTAATTAAGATTTTATAATGGATAAGCTAATTAAAGCGTTCTGTTTTTCCTCTTTTATTTGCTGAAGGGCGTCGGGATTTGTCCTAATTAATTTAAAATTTAAATTCCCTAGAACTACGACACTCCCCTTCTGTGGTCTTTAATTGTTAATGGGTTCCAAATAATAAAATGTATTTATTGGTATTTGTATAGTTTATTTCAGAAACGTTTTTTCTAAATTTCAAGAATCAGAGAAAAACTTTTTTTTTTATTTGTACTACTTTATATTTTGTATTAATGCAATTAGGGTTTAAACATTTACATCTTCTAAAAATGAATGTTGTCTGTTATTTGATTATAAAATTTATTTTCATTACATTTTATTAACAAAATTAAATTTAATATATTGTCAAATATATTAAAAAAAAAAAAAGGAAAATTGTTCATCCTAAATATTAATAACAGAAACGTAACTAAAGGGATAAAATATTTACGTAGGCAAACATATATAATTGAATTAGTAAAAGTAATAAACGAAGATATGTGTTTCTCAAAACCCAGTAAATAAATAACTTATCGACGTTTCGCTAATTAGCCAAAGGACAGAAAAATACATTACATAAATGCAAAGTATGCATATCTACCATTAACATTATGAAAATAAATTAGCACATAAATATCTAGTATATCTGATAATGCTTGAAACGGTAAAATATTTACCAATAATGTTTACTTATATACAATAATTTTTGTTATTTATTTCAAGTAATATATCAAAATTGCTATTTTTTCGCGTATAACAATAAAAATGACCTCATATGTTTAAGCAATTTGTAATTACAACCAGAAATTTTTGTCATAACTATAGGATTTTAGAACATTTACATAAAGCCCCGAGAAATCATTCACCTGCGTTACTTTCCAAATTATTCCAAGTAAACAGATCCTCAACTTAGTTCTTATCCATATAGTATCCCCAATTACTACTTAAGACATCTTGAAAGAAAATGACCTCTGGACTTTGGCATATTGAACATTCAAATCCAATTAACTCCTAGGTAATAAACTTTCTTATTATATGTGGTCAGCTAAACCTCTCATTTTTTAATGCTTTGGCCGTTACCTATATTTTAATCTTTTTTTTTAAACAGCAAATATATTAGAACATCTGGTACATTTTCAAATAAGTCAGGAATAAACAAAATATTATTTAAAAAATGTATTTAATGTATATATTTTTTACTAAGAATTAGGCCTTCAGAATTTTTTGTTTTAAATAATAAACAGATATTTTATTTAAATAAATGATTTTAAATTTTATCCATTATAGTCTCAAAACATTTTATTCTCTTTATAAGTCCAACGTTTCGGCCAATTCGGCCATTTTCAAGGGGAATCTATTACAAAACAGCTTTTATTACATCTATGATCCTCAACAATTCAAAATAATTAACAATATTATTCATAATTTATCTTACCTTAGTACAATTTTAGAACTAAATAATTAAAAAAAAGTGCATTCTGCCCAGGTCAATTCAATTTTTTTTTTTTTTTTTATAAAATTACCTATTTTTCTGGTTATATTATTTCTCTGGATATTTTTGTGATTGTCAGAAGTATCCATATCTTTTAATATTATTTCTAAACCTGTCATCATTATAATCATATCATTTCTATTATCTTATGGAAATAAATTCACATTGTCACCAAGACTTAAACAAATTATTACATTAATTGGAATATTAACAGTTGTAAGAATCTCTACTAAATTCATTTCATTCAATTTTTCATATTTATTTATAATGTTATATTTCGAGGAATAAAGAGACTATAAAGGTTTTGTTTAATTCATTATCCATTCCTTCTTTATTATATGGTTTCTTAATGTTTTAATGCTACTTTATAATATGATTTTGAAAATATTATGATTTTACATAAACAAAATAATACATTCAAAAAACAAATACTTGAATTCATTTACAAATGTGAAAATATTAATTATACAGTGAATTTCAAAACAGACACAAGAAATCTGATCCAACACTATGCAGAGATATTAAGTAAAATTAATTTATGAAAAATATATTAAATGTTGATAATTATAATTAACCTTGATAATAATTTTACTAATAAAATAAAGAGACAATTTAACACAAATATAGTTATAATAAATAATTTTAATGCTTGACCTGAGTGGAGGGAAGGGCAACAAGCATTGTTGTGATAAATTTTAACAAATAAGTGACTGTGATAAAGAATTTTAATTTTTGTTTTAATGTGAAAATTGACTAATTAGTTAATTAGACATAATCATAATGTTTTAATGTTGCATGGAGAAATTGTTGAATTGACCTGGGCAGAATGAAGTTGTGTTTTTAAATTATTTAGTTCTAAAATTGTATTAAGGTAAGATAAATTATAAATAATATTGTTAATTATTTTGAATTGTTGAGGTTCATATATGTAATAAAAGCTGTTTTGTAATAGATTGACCTTGAAAATGGCCGAAACGCTGGACTTAAAAAGAGAATAAAATGTTTTGAGTCTATAATGGATAAAATTTAAAATTATTTATTTAAACAACATTAACCCGGCTCAAGAAAGTGCTTATGATTATAAATAAAATCAGATATTTTATTTAATTTATTACATGGACGCCAATTAAAAGCATTTACAATGTTCCATGTGTGGCGAGTTGGCCCGTATTAGGTATTAATCCTTTATTAAACTCCATATCCACTTAAATCCACTATTTTCTAACCTCTTTGATTGATAATCCTCCTAGGTGTAAAAAAAAAATTCATGACACATTTTAATGTAGAAATGTTATTGATGTGTTACTGATGCATAATTTCATAAAAAATATTATGTTATTATACCATAGTTCACATGTACTTGTATATTTTAGCTTTTATGTTGATTTAAATTTCAAGAAAAAAACAAAAAAATATTTTTTGCTTAACGTGAGGCCCGGTGTTGCCGCACTGATCGCTTATAAGCAAGCCTGTATTTATTTAGGTGGCGACATAGGCGAAAGAGATGATCCGAATTTAGAGTAGAATCATTGTGTAGAATGCTTGGGCGGGTGATGTTTGCACTAATAGATATTTACTTCCGTTTGGTAATAAATGATTTTATATAAATTTTCAATTTACTTTAAAAAAAATTTAAAAAACGTAATATAATGATAAGATAAAATTGGTGTTTTGAATGTCAATACCCAGATCTGTATTGTACTGGGAAATGAAAATAAACTAGTTAACTATTGAAGTAAAGTAAAGGAGTGAAAGAACGAGGCACTAGGATCCGATTAGTATAATTATTTTAAGTATAATTAGAAAAATATATCACAAAACAAACCATAAAAATGTTATATAGTTGAATAAAAAATATAAAGATTCTTAATTGTGCATCATATGACTATTGCATGAAGCTCGTTCTTTATGAATGGTATGATAATGTTTATCTACCTGCCAATATATTATAAAACATGACTTTCCCAGATGCTGACATCGCACTAACTATTTCGAAGTCGATAAAATCCCGCAGTACGGCAGTTAAGGAGAAGATCTACTCGTGATATCCTTCGAATAAGAAGAGGGGTTACTAACTGCTTCGGGGAGTGGGCACGCCTACGGAGGGAAGAATGTTTTTGGGGAGGTGGGTTACCCCACTTACATACAAAAGGCCGTTTTATCCAGATCTGCCCTCAAATCCAGACCTACGATCTGACGTGGTACTTGAGGAGTCAGAGGTAAGAAGTAGCTTTCCCAGGATCTGGTTCCATCGCAGGATAATGGAGTTTTAGGGAAAGATATTTTGGAAGAAGAGGCGATTTAAAAGACTCAACCTCCATCCTGTCCTTCACAAGATCCTTTTCTGGATTCCATTAAATTTTCTAAACCTATTCTTTGGCCTGTTAACATTGAATTATTCTCAAACAATATTCAAAAGGGATATGCGTTTTATATGAGAATAATATGACAATAAACTTTTACTGTTCAATATATATTTTTTCTTGGGGCCCATAGAATATTTTTTTTTAGCTCATCACCTTCCTACTTCCTGGCTATGACATACGAAGAGGTGGAAGGTTTATCCTACAGACCATTACTCCATTCTAACCATAGTGGGAAGCGAACCATAAATTTCTCATTCCGTGGAGCCGGCACGGGATAAGTCAACCCGGGCGCCACTGCAATTTCGAGTTTGCTACGGTGACGTCCTTAACAAACTCGCCTCTTGGCTGCATTGATAGTGTAACTGCATTGTGAAAGTTACGGGTCAAACAAAATATAAGTTGTCCCAGTATACAAGTTAGCACTCTTTCCCATAGAGACCTTAAAAAAGGTGGGGAAATTTTAGTTACTAAGGGTAGTAACTAAAATTTCCCCACCTTTTTTTTAAATTTTATTAAATCTTCGCGAGATCATGACAATGGCATGTGGGCTATCTTTTGAATGTTTTGATTTTTTACCTTCCAGAGCCTCTCCAAGAAAAAACATATTTTGATAAGAGTTCATGTCGGCCACTTACTCACGGATGCTTAAATCGCCATTATCCAAGAAGTATTTTTTTTTCATGCTTCGATCTAGAGATTTCAATATAAATGTTCCTGAAAGATCAAGTGTTTGAAAAATGAGTGCTCGCCATTTTTCGACAAATTGGTAAACGGTAATGACTATTTCCGAGGACGATCTTCCAAAAAATAGCCCAATACTCTCCAGTGAAAATCGTGAATGTATAGTTTTTTTTTTTAATTTATTATTACTTGTCTTAAAAAGTAGAACCACAAATTTTGAGTGGAAATATTTGTTTTTCCATTGATTGATAACAAATGTTCGCTTTGAAAATACACAAAAATATATTTCGATTAGTAAGTATAAGCCTATAAATTAATTAAACTGAAACAACAAGTTGGAACTAGATAGGTCTCTAAGTTTAACATACCCTTTGAGTAAATAAATTCCTGACTTTGATCATTAACTAAAAGGGAGTGTAAGTTCAATAAAATATCTTCTAAGTTGGTTCGTGTGAGCTTTTAGTAGTTTACTTGCAAATGAAACTTAATGGCTTTGCCGCCTTGTGCGTCTTCAGCAGTTCTTAAGACACTTTAAGAAAAAAAAAAACTTTCTAATTCTGAAAATTGAAGCGGTATTATTTTTTATTAAATATTTATAATAAATTTCTTATTATTTAAATTTAGTTCTATCAAATATCGAACAATAATACACAAAGATACTATATACAACTAATTCAAGGTGTACGAGGAATGTTTCCTTTTTTTTTTATTACGTTCGATTGGAGTGAGTGGCTACCAGTATAACGTCAAAAAGTACTGTAAAAGCTATTTAATAATATTTAATATTTAAAAAAAAAATATATTTATATATTGAATTTATTCTTTCTCTTTATATAGAATACAAATATAAAGTATGAAACATCATTATTTGATTGGAAATTCTCTCGGTGTCGAGTTACAGTGGAATAGTATAAAAAGAATTTTTTTTTTTTTGAGGATTGAGAAGAGGAAGTATTTGATTTCACCCAATTTGAAAACATCAATGGTGACATAATGCCGTAGAAATAAAACAAATACGTTTTCTCCTCACAACGAGTTTCCACAGAAGTCTAGAAAATTGAAACAATGAGCTGACAGGAACTAACTAGGTTTTAGTTTGTTATTTAATACAAGATTGGCTTGGTGGCATGGTTATTGTAAGAGGGACATTTTCTTTTTTTAACAATTGATTACCCCCTCCCCCTCATAATCAATAGTCACATACAAAACACACCCCTAACATACAACGTTATAAATAAAAAAAAAAAGATAAAATAAATAGATAAAAATAACAATTCCTAATAAAAGATTAAAGTAAAGTTAATAACAAAAACAATGGCATTTATGGATTTATCAAAACAAATAATTGATTCTAAATGGAAAAAAAAGTTAATGAAAAATATGAAGAGAGAAAAAAATAATAAAATAAAATTTTAGAACGACAATGACAGAACTGATAAATATAGAACTTATAACAGGATGTCCTGCAGCAGCCAGAGCTTCAGTCTTCGGGTTGTGGTTGGGTTTCCCAAGTTGTAGCTCCTTTAACTATCGGTAACTGGGAGTGGAACTTCATGAATCTTTTTTTATGTAATCCTCTATTGTCTCCATTTGTAATTTCCTATGCAATTGGCTGTTTCTTACATACCAGGAAACATCCACTGCGATTCTTACGACTTTATTTTGAAAAAAAATTGTAATTTTTTCCTTTTTGTGAAGGACCGCTCCCCAGACTTCACAGTCATACATCAGCAGTGGCCTGAGAATTGTTTTAAAAATGTGAATAGAACTAAATATGTTCAGGATGAAAATATCTTAGGATGTTATTTTATTTTTTTTTAGGATTAAAAATTATCATTATTTTTAATTTTTATTCATCCCAGAAATTAGATCATTTTGTCAATCGCATAAAGGATTTACTAACAGAGCTAGGTATCATCAATAATGTTTTTTTTATCATATCGATTTATATTATTACTTATAGATATCATTGTTTAATTTATTTGTCAAAGTTATTAAATTTTTTCTTCCTATTGGAGTCTTATTGCCAAAGTCAATTATCTTTAAAAGAAATATATTTATCAATTAATACCACACGTTTCTTTTAATTATTTTCTAAAATAGTTACCTACTTATTCTTATTACATTAATATTAAATATTTAACAATTTTCTTATTCACACAATACGCACTGTTTTCACAAAATCTACCTTCACTAGGTTAAAACTTTGTTATGAACCAATTAAAGTGCTAAATATGTTTTATCTTTCTATCAATTAATTGATAGAATTAATTTTCTATTTTTTTTTTTATAAAATTAATAAAGGAACTGAAAAAGTTGACATAAGCGATCACTGATAATAATAAGTGATGATGTATATTCTATGAATTTCTTTTTTTATTATTATTGATTTTTTATAATTAGTAAAATATTTCATTGGTTGATTTTTTAATAATTATGAGATTTATTTGAAATTCAAAGGATCGGAATAAATGGGATGAAAAAATGGTTAATTCATTGCTCAATTCTTTTGCCCAACAACTTTCAGAATGCCTAAAGCTGCAGGACCAATAACTATTTCTTTTATAATTGTATATATTATTTATAATTAATAATATTTTGAAATAATACGAAGATCTGAACAGTAACAGTAAGGTTTATGAAGAGGTTAGCGACAGCTGAAAACTTCTAGTCGGCGAGTCCCGTTACCACAAACTGCACTTCCGTTAAGTCAGCAATAAACTGAGCAACCCAGAGGGGGTATGCTACCACTCCTGTCTATTGTCACCACTAGCATCGAGCATTCATACAAATAATTTTCCGATTTCACAAAACTATTAAGTACTCCATGAATTTTCATTTGGTAAGAATTAAGACATTCAAGCATAGTGAAACATACAAAATTACTGAAAGTGTGAATAACAGTTTACTTCTAGATTGTAGGAAGATAGTCCGAGTGACGGTCAATAAAGGTATGAAAATAATAAAAGTAAACTATTTATTTATTAACCAAAGTTTCGCCAAGGGTTGACAAAACATTAAAATAAGAATACACAGAAAATACGAAAATAAAATAAATAATATTTTTATAAAATATATAAAAGAAATAATAATACTAATAATTTATTAGTTATTATTTATTATTATAAGTATTATAAGAATACATATAGGGGGACTAGAAACTAGTTACTAATAGATAAGCCAGATGTGATAGAATTATAAATACAGAACTAGAGTAATAAATTGTGGATAAATATTCGTTAGAACTATTTATAAAAATGGTAAAGAGGTAGGTGTAAAAAAGTAAAAATAAGGTAAAGGTGAAGTATAGTAGCAAAAAAAAAAAGAAAACATTAATAAAAATAACAAATAAACATATATGGGAAAACCTGTCAGATTGAAACAGAGATGACAACTGCCAATTCGGGCTTTTGTAAGGTATAAAATTTCCTATTATCTAAAATTCCTAATTCTAAAAATTTCTTAATTGTCTGTAAGGTATAAAATTTCCACACTTCATAGTATAAGTAAAAAGGTAAATTTTTTTATGATACATAGATAGGTAACATGACAGAATCATCAAATTTCTTGTCTAATATTAGAATAACTCCTGTGGGTTGTGGAGCCCTCCTGGGGTCCACCCAGCCTCTTAAATTGGGTAAAAATCTGGCGGTCGAGCGTGGTTCTGACCAAATCACCTCCTTGCATAACCGTTGGTCTAGTAACAGTACTTCCTTACAAAGTACTGAACCCCTGACCCTTCATGAGTTGTAGCGGTACAAATTTTTATTTTTTTTTAAATATTAGAATAGGAAAATATATGAGACAAAAGTATAACATTACATGTGGGTGGGCGGTCAATAAAGTTATCAAAATAGTAATAAAAAACTATTTATTGTTAACTAACGTTCATCAAGACTAAATGAAAAAAGAAGATACAAACATTATAGTATTGATAGAACATTAACATAACCTGGTTGTTTTATTAGTAACTAGTTCCTACTTCCTTATATTATTACTTTTTTATATACATTATAAACATAACAATTGTTTTGAAATGTTTTTATTTTAATGCTCTGTCAATTCTATAATGTTTGTATCTTGTTTTTTCATTTAGCCCTGACGAAGCCCTGAGAAATGAGGCGAAACTTTGGTTAGCAATAAATAGTTTTCTTTTACTATTTTGATAGCTTTATTGACCGCACCTGGACTATCTTCCTATAATCTAGTTCAAATGGTCAACTATCCTCTTCCAACATTTTACTTTTAGATAAAATGATTGTACCGTTCAATCTTAGTGCAGGCAATAAACATTTTTTCTAAATATAAAATTTTGTGAGAATTTTGATATTTTTACCTATCATGTTTCTGATGATGCTAAACACGAATTTTGCTAGCTTAAATTTTTCGAAAATATATATAAACAATACAAAACCTAATAGTTTTCCTCCCATTTAATTAAAATCCATTAAATTAAATTAAAAATTAGTTCATTCACAATATTTTAATATAACAGTATACCAAACTGGTCCAGAAAGAGAACTAAAAAATTGTATGTGTTTTGAAAATTTCTTAATTATATATTTTGGGTTACTAGTTATATAAATTTCATTTGTTTCTCACTTGACCTATTTTTTAGGTGAGACCCTCATTCTGGTTCCCATTAGGCTGGCCTACATTCTGTCTTATAATTTCTAATTTTAGAAGTTATGATCAAAATATAATAATAAATTATATGTATTGGTTTTAAAATGTTTATATTTTATACAATTCGAGACGGCGAAGCTGTAATTCGCAATCATCACCCAAAAAAAATTTCCATGGGAAAAAAAAATTATTGGATGACATTTCGAACTAAATTTTGTCCATTTCCAAACCTAATTCCTAGAGTTAGACCATCCGTCTAATTGTCGATTAATCGTATTTTATCAAATTATAAATTCTATTTACTGAAATTAATACATCCCCGCAGAATTATGTATTTGATGAATCACAATTAACCGAAAATTATAAGAATAGTTTAACACTGGAAATTAGGTTCAAAAATGGACAAAATTAGATGAAAGGAATATGGTCCGGGTGCGGTCAAAAAAACTCAAATAGTAGAATATACTATTTTATTGAGCCAACGTTTCGCCCCACGTTGCAGGGCTTCGTCAGGGATAAAAAAGATTTTATTTTTATTTTTATTATTTTTTTATTTAT
>NW_027111427.1:1021273-1023580 GCF_000696795.3 Halyomorpha halys
TGAGCTTTTGTACAGTCAGTTTTTAAGTACCTTTTACTTTACTAAAAAAAAAGACTTTACTTAATAAGTTAAATAAGATACTTAATAACCATAAAAGGGCTGTAAAAAAGCCCAAAATTATTAAAGCTCGTTTCTCTCAAGGTTATTTTTGTGGACTTAACGCATTTTATATAGCTAACAAAAATATATATTTGCAAGAGCACAAAGGATACACTTAATTTTGTGTTAAATTTTAAGCCCAAATCAGAAAAAAAATAATACACTCAACATACAAAATTCTGTATTCATTACTTTCTGTAAAACATAGATGAGTCGAAATTATAATTAAAGTAACATATTAATTTTTTGTACCAATTACGTTTAAAAGTGTTAAAAAAATTTACAAAAGTATTGTTATTTATTGTCGTGATAAATTTAATAAAAATTAAAAATTATTATAATGATTTTCTATTTTGACAATCTTTTAGTCTCAGATTGCTACAAAGAGACACTTAAAATTCGAATATTAATTGAGAAGCACCTTCCCTAAAAATTATGTTTACCACTTGGGAATGAGGTATCATGGAGCGGATAAGATGTTAGGAAAAGTGAAGCCAAACAGGCGGGGCTTATAACGAACTAAAGACGTGGTAGATGAGTAGGGGAAAAAACAATCCCTGGCTATCTTCTGTTTTGTTTTAAATTACAATAACGGACATTCCTACTACCCTCAACGTATGCTCCGTGGGCGTGGCCTTTTTGGCTTCACTTTTGCTTTGAAGCAGAGTAGGGTTATGCCACCACTCTGGTTTACCAAAAGATGTACCATATGTTCTTTTGTATTTGTTTACAATATGTTAAATAATTACATGTTCATATACTTACTTAATTATATAATTAAGTAATAAAAGTGAACTTTTGTTAATAGTAAATGTTTTTTTTTCAACAGCAAAAACAATCTGCGCTAAAGGTCAGGATAAGCAAGTTACCAAAAATAAATTCAATTTCCTCTTCTTTTTTTGATTCTGCTTAGTAGTTAGATTAAAAGGAAGTGTGTAAGGCAGATTAATATTTCTTCACGTAAAAGTTTGGATTTGCTTTGATCCTGTATTTCCAATATTTTTCTTATTAAACATTTTAATTTTATTTATTTAAATTATTCTGTATTTGTGTGATGTCTTAGAAATCTATTCACGAGTCTGTATTTTAGTCAAAATATATTTTTATTGATATTAGTTTAGGAAAAATGTAGTAAAAAATAGCTTGATTACATTTTTGGCCAAGTATAAGTATTTACTATTTAACTAATGTAAATAATTTTAGTTTGTTTTGAAAAGTAAATTTTTAGTGTTTATTAAGAGTATCCCTTATAATTTTAACCAGAGCAGAATTAATAAGAAATAAATTGCATGGTAAAACTTTTTACAAGTATTTAATGACAGCCAATAATTGTTGACTGTTTAATTGTTTTCCTAAATTTGGTTCAGTAAACATTAGAAAAAATTTGATTTTATATTATAAGTATATTTTTGTGAATTTGCTTGCTCTTTACATATATAAATAGCTGTAAATTTTGTTTTCAATTATGTAAATATAATGTATATATATTTTAAATTAAGCGTTTAAACAGATAAATATTAAATATGATCTATGCCCTAGATTTCTAATCTTTCATTGACAGTTGTCTTATTTTTATTATCTTCAATTTTACACTTAATATTCGTTTTTTTTTTTACCTCAATGTGTCATAAAAATATTTTTTATTATATTTGTTTTATTATTTTTTTATATATAAAAAATTCATTAGGAACTGTTGATTTTCCAGCGCAGTTTTGCCAGATTTTAGACTCTTGTAATATACATGTAAATTGGGAGACAATTTTAAGACTAGTTTTATAAAAGTAAACAAAATTGTAGACCTTTTTTTCACTAATTCTGTACTTAATTACTATTTTTTTTTTGGTATTCTCAGGCCAAATAAAAATTATACAGCTATATGCCTCAAAGCATTTACTAATAGCAAATACAGCAGTGTTTAAAACAAAAATCAAAATGAGCAATATTGTAAAATTGGCCAAATCTGGGAATCGGTGTTGGTCGAATTTTTTTAGCAAAAACCTTTTTATTATTTGACTATCATAAAAACTTGGGTTTGACTAAACATTTAATAAATTAATTGAAAATCTGAATTTTAAATGAACACACACTAATGTTTTTTGTAAAAATCCCTATTTTATATGATTATTATTATTCTTAAAATTCTTTTGCTTGCAAAAGGATTATTTTAGTGCTAAACTTATTTTTATAATTTAAAATATAAATTATAAA
>NW_027111427.1:1024355-1047817 GCF_000696795.3 Halyomorpha halys
AACTAGATGGCGGCCGCACAAGATCGTCACGAGTGAAGAAAGCCGAAACCTGTAACCAGGTTGTGGAACCGTAATTAAAAAATATTATATTATTATAATAGATATACAATGTAATGATAATAAGCCCTAGTATTTACTGATAAAATAATCATTGTGAAGTTATGTTTTGCTAATCTAAAAATTATAATAATATGCTGTGTTAATGCATTTAATATGCAAATATAAATTATTAGTAAATTGATCACTATAGAGTTTAATACAAATGACGTATGAAAAAATATCAAAAAATTATATTATTTAATAAAAATTTTTGTTATTATTGTTTAAAATACTTAGCTATAACAGAAAAAAAAATAGCAGATACATCAACAGTATAAGCTGACATGAAATATAATTTTAACTACGGTAGGACTATAAAAAATAAAACAGTAAATTAAAATAAAATAGAAATAAGATGCTCAAAAAAATTGTAATAAATTGACCCAGTGGGGTAATATTTAAAAACAAATAGATTAAACAAAAGTAAAAATCAAATATAGCAAAATTCCCTATTTTCTCCGTCTTTTAATTTTTAACTTATTTGTTTTTACTTTTCTTGAATATATTATCTCATTTGATATAACTTCACCTGTTTATTGCTATTATTTTTGCTCATATTATTTATGTTTTTTCTGCTCATTTTTATTCGATTTTCACTTTTTTTTTTCTTACATTTATCGATCTTATAATAAATAAAGTTATATGTTTAAAGTTTCTACCTGATAATGCTATAAGGGCTGAAATGTTTTGAGCATTTATTTTATACTAAATTACCTAGTCTAAAACTATAATTAAAATATAAAATATATTAATCAATTGTTACATTACTTTTTTTACTGTAGAAATATTTTGTAAAAAAATACGTTAAAAGCTGCTCCTTGTATAATTAAAATTCTGATACCAAGTCAGTGAATGATGGAGCCGAAGAATTTTAAAATAAAATTAGTGACAATTGAGATATATCGACGCGGGAGCTGAACAAACGACCTTAGCCTGTTTTCTAGCACTAAGGGGGGGGGGCGGCGGGGTGTGGAAATTGGGCGAGGGCTGATTTGTAGAAGGGATCCTTTCTTTATAATTACATCTCCCCTCCCATCCCCCCATCCAGGGCAATCCTCGGGGAAAAGCTCTTAACCGGCGCTAACCAACTTTTCCCTTTTTCTTTTTTTTTTCTCTAATCAAATTGACCTCTGAGAAGTTAATTTGAGTCTTAAAATTAATTATGTTATATCGGATAGTTTTAGCGATCGAATTTCTATCAGCCTTCACCTAATAGGTCAGAATCTAATATTTTAAAAATCCAATATAACTTTTTTGTCTTTTGAATGGATAGCACTAGGAGTTATCCTCGAAAAAAAATGTTCCTTATATTAGTTTATGTGAATCCAAATTATATGTTGTACATTCATTTACCTGACAATAGTCTTACTGATTTGTACACAACAACCCTCTTCGATAGTGCAGTTAAACCTACGAGAGTAGCCAGTGAGATTGATAATTTTTTTATAATTTCGCTATGTCAACTCATGTTTTGAGAAACTTTACTCAAAATGATATATGTCCTCTAGATTTTAGTTTAGGAAGAAAACAGATCTCTTGGAGTCCCGATTAACCCCCCCCCCCCCACAAGAGGGTGGTAAAGCTTCGGAGTTCCCATGGTTGAATGTTAATAATAAATTATATTATATATTATATTAATAAATATTTTGTATAGGTGTGAATATGCATATATTCTATTTTTACTTGAATTTAATTTTCTTTATCTTGTACATAATTTTTTTTTTACTAATTAATTAGTTTTTATGATATTGATTATATTTGTGTTTTTACATTTATTCATTTGATTATTATTATTTTATTTTATTAATTTTGTGAGTACTATTGTTATATTTTTTTCTGTATATATGGCATGAATGAATACTTAAATCATTACCGTTAATTGTGGTAGCTCGTATTATTATTCTGAAATAAAACGGTATAGCTAAAAAAAAAGACATAAATAAAAAAGCATTCCTCCACGAATAAAATCATCCATAAAGACCTTAATGTTCCAAATATAACCGTTCTTGCCCGAACCAGATATCAATCGTTGCATTATAAACTCCCTGACTATCAAAACCCTTTAGTATCTAACCTTGCTTCCTTTTCTGTTCTTGATAATCAATCCTCCGAGGTGTCTGAAAAGAAGATGACCTCAAGACCTTCTAGTGTAGAAATACAATTAGATTGCTACCAATGAGGAGTTTTACTTGCCTGTATCACTCCATTTTGATCTTACATCAAATTTACTTAAAGTATTTTATGTAAATACTGTTGTAAATTGCAATAAATAAATGCAAAAAAAAATAGATCAATTCTCTAGGGATTTTTATTTTTTATTAATAATTATCCGACGATAAAATAAGTAGATACAACAATCTTTAATTTCGTTGCTATTAAACCAATACTTTAAAATTAATATTATGATCATATGTCTCCTGATACAAAGTCCTCTAAAAATGCTGATTTTTTAAAATAAATAATCGATATGCTCTTTACCAACTAAACTACGCAACAATAGTGACAGTTGCAAATCAACAGAATAGGGTCCCCCCTCCCTTGAAAACTTTAACAAAGGGTTATAAAGTCAGATAATAATTTTAATAATTAAAAAAATTGTTCGAAGGCTTACCTAATACTCGTAAAGTAAAAAAATGGAACTAAGCGTATAGAAAAAAAACTTAGATTAAGCATACTCGATATTTGGCAAATTTGGGAGAATAGCATAACACATCGGAATCAATCATTTCGTCATTTTTTCTCAATTTTTAAGCTGAATAAAATTTGCACAATAATGATTTTTTTTATAAAAAATGAAAACTTTGGTCGCAGTTTAAACGCTTCGATTAGGCTTTTAGAGTGGTTTTAAACTTGTGAGTTCCCATTTTCAACGTATGCCTACATAAGCAGAAAATCGTCAGGGCTTTAGCAAAAAGGAGAACAATCTAAATATCTAAAGAGTCCTGATTAAAAACTTTCACTTTATATACATTTATTTTTATTTTGTAAGGATCTAAATTTTGTTTAATCTTTTGGCATTAAGCCATTCCCAAAAGACCATTTAAACTTCAATTTTATTCAAATAGAATTATTTTACGTAAGAAGTGTACAGAACTTGTTTTTCGTTCAGACCGTCTCATGTAACTAAGATAAAAAATGTTGTTGTTTTACTATTGCGATTGTTGGATTTTTTTTTCCGTTGTTATTCTTCTGAACCTGAAGATTATTTACAAACCTTCCATTAAAACCAAATCCTCTTCGCCTAGGTTTTGTAATCGAATTACATTTTTGACAACTGTGCATCAAAAATGATTCAGATCTATGTATTTTAGAACCTTTTGAGTCTAAAAAAAAAAAGTTACGATTTCCCTTAAACAGGTGGGGGCGATTTTCCCGCTTCTTTTTTTGCAGGATTTAGGCTCCCAACGTTTATGTACTAAATCGAGTTCCAGTGTATAATACCTGCTGCGCTTTAGGCGGGGATTGTAATAAGTGCTTGATTGTGCACTTGGTTTTTTTCATTTTTTGTTTTGGATTTTTACAAAAAAAAAAAAAAAATATTGAAATACAATATTTTGAGCAGAGGTACGGCTTTTTACCAATGTTCTCATATATTATCACTTATGTAAGGAAATTATTTTATTATATTTGAGTCAAATGTTTGATGTAAAGTTACCAACTTATCCCCTTCATTTAAAAAAATTAAAATTAAATTCGGCTATTGTTCTGTGTGTGTCTCTGTAACGATTATTTCTTAAATTTCTTTGACGATAGTGTTTCATTTTAGTTTTTTTAGGATTTTGGATCCTGATGCCTATGGGGCAATAGGCGGAAAGTTTTATGTATTTCTCTCTTGATTAGCCAAAAAGCGGTTCCAATAATTTTTGTGAATTTGCTTAAAGTCTTCCACTTGAAGCCATTTAACTTTTCAAATATGATATTTAAGGTTCAATCTGTTCTTCTTTATTCTTCATCTGTTCAACTCCCAGAACATTCCAGTTTCAGAGTCCCTGAGCTTAAAATTAAATTATCTTATAAAAAAAACCTATCAAATCGGACTTTTATTAGCAAAGACCCTACGTATTAAAGTTTATACTCTTGTTTATAAAACCCTCTGCCGTTCGCTTTTTCTTTTTTTTTTTTTTTTTTTTTTTTTAATCTCCCAGAACAATTCAAATTCTTGAAGAATAATTAATTATTTCATATTATATTCTAAAACAAAAAATAAAACCTTTATCGGAGTGAAGTAGTGAAGATAAGGAATAATTGCTTGGGTTTTACATGCCAATGTGGTTATAAAATCGTATGAGTAGACATCACTTATATATTCTTTTTCTTTCCAAAGAAAAATGGCTGAACTAATTCAGTCAAAACTTCATATTGTTGTCACAGAGCCGTAAAAAGATTTATAGCAAGGTTAAAATGCTATCTCAATCAAGATACCAAACAGCAGAAGTAATAAAATTTTATTACATGTAGAAAAATCTCGCAATTATTCAAAACAGGTGAACAATACTACGTATGATACTTTAATTAATTACATACTCAAATAAAATCGATATGGGACGTACCATCTCACACAATCACTGATAATCTTAATTAATAATATGCCCGATCACAAATTTAACTGAGACAATAAAAAAAATGTATTCCTTTATGTCTAACATGTAAGGTGTGATGGAATTTTTTTGATTCTGAGGAAATAAATTTCATTTATTAATATTAGAATTTATTCTTAATAGATAAAGAATTATCTATTTTATTTAACTATTGAATACCTAGCTACCCTGCATCTGATTGTAAGGAAGCAAAATAAATTCTACTTTCTTTAATCCCACCAACCCGAATATCCAAAGTTGTTATTATTATCCCTCTAATTTTATGTAAAAAATTGTTTGTTGTTCTTAATTTTTTTCTAGGAGGTCAGAAAAAGAATATTAAAAATTTGAATTCATATTTTTAAAACTTCGTCGTAATCCAATGACCTCTTGCCCTACAGTGTCCTTTAATAATATCCCACTTATTCCTGTCGAACAGATCCGATACTTAGGACTACATCTCGACAAACGACTGACATGGAATCCTCATACAGGACTGAAAAGACAGGAAACTGCTGTCCCATATGTTGCCGATTTGGCCAAAACCAGATACCATTCCTTCCATGGAAAACTTCCCAACCACCCAAATCCACTTGTTTCTAACCTGGCTTCTTCTTCATTACCTAATAATGCTCTTAGGCGTCTGAAACGAAGATGGTCTAGGGATCTTTTCCTCTAGAAATGTTATTGGAGTTCTATCAATGGATAGATTCTCCACATGTTTGTACCATGTCACTATGTCAAACAACAAATTTACTGGTTGTATATATGTTATATAGTTTTAAATAACAATAAATAAATGATTGAAAAAATATATATTTAAAAAAAAAATGAAGTTATAGTCGAATTGAAAATAAAATAATTAATGGTGAACTATTGGAATAAAAAAATCTTTGAATGAAATTCAATGGGAACAAATTATCGCGGCCCATTATTTCGATTTAGTGATACATATTTCGGTATTTTCATTTAAACTCTTTTCTTTGGACCAAAAGTGAATTCCTATAGTGTAATTTTCAAACCCAAGTTGCGTAAAGACAGGAAGGAATTGCTCGTAATACAGGATACAAATATTTATTATACTTTCCTTTGCAAACTCAGCCTAAATGACCCTTAATTAGGGAAAACCTGGCTGTGGAGTGTGATCATGAACAAATTACCTCCTTGCATGGTTCTCCATGGTTCTCCATACAGTACTTACTTACTATGCTAAACTCCTGTTTAATCATCTTTTGTTGCAATACATGTATTTTTATTTATTATTATTTTTAATATTTGTATTTATTTTTTAATAATTTATTTCTTGAACTGATATTTAATAATTCATTCCAAACTATTTTGGGTCATTCTATATGAAACCACCCAAGGCCAAACTATATTTTTATTTGAGCTGGTAATACCAATTAAATATAGTACAAATATAATTTTAAATATCTTTATGATTTAGAGATTAGTATGAGTATATTCTTAGTAGTTCTTTTAATATCGATTTTTCAAAGTTGCAAAATAAGTGGAATTTAAAATTTTGGAATATTCAAAAATCGAAGAATTCTATTGCATACTAATTGCACCATTTTCTGATGCCTCTAATGTATCCACAGGTCTGTTCAAGCTGCAGGAACTGGTAAAAGGTCCTCCTGGAGCACGAACCGAGATGTACATCCGGCAGGCAAACCCAGCTAGCTACAGGCATGTCCTAAGGGAGATCAGGCAGAAGGACATCTTTAAGGTTATCGTGGACACGAACCCAGCTCACATGAACCACTTCTTCAAAGCTGTGAGTCATACAATACAAATATTTTCGCTTGTAATTTATTTATTTTATTTATTTATAATCTTAATATTTTCTTGAGACTGGTAATTTTTTAAAAATAAATAATTCAAATTTTATCCATTATAGCCTCAAAATCTTTTATTTCTCTTATAAGGCCGACGTTTCGGCCAATCCGGCCATCTTCAGTGACAATCTTAATACAACTTTGAAACTATATAATTTAAAAAACTCTTTAAGAAAAATAAGAGAAATAAAAGGTTTTGAGACTATAATGGATAAAATTTGAATTATTTATTTTATAAAAATATTTATTTTATGTTAATTATATTACTTCAAAGAACAAATCAAATTTTTTTTAATTGAACGATTTGAGCTTTCCAGCTCATTTTCATCCTACAATATCTAATTCACATTTAATAATAATATACTATGTTATCAAATAAATTAGTTTAGGAACCAACTTAAATATAAAAATTAAAAATTAATTCCAATCTCTAATGGATTTGTATTATGTTCAGTTTAAACAAAAAATCGCCGAATTTTCTTGTAACTAATTAATATTCTTATATCAATTTTTTTCATCATAACTCTTTCATCTTCCTACATCACGCATTTATCCTACCTATAAATTTGTACTTGTTATTTCGATTTCTTTTTTTTTTTGGTATAACATTACCACTTAAGATTATTTTTATAACATTATTTACTTAAATTTAATAGCTGTTTGTTTAAATTTGTTCATCGAAAAAAAGCTTGATTTTTTCTTAAAATAATATAATTAAAATAAAAAATAAGTAACGTAAATTTTTGTATATTTTGTTATGTATATATTTTATTAGGATATTATTAGTAAACTACAAAACAAAGGAATCCTGAATAATCAAAGAAATCCTGATACCACGTAACCACAGTGCTGCTACAATTAATGTTTCAGTTTCCACGATTACTGTAGTTACGTATTGTCAATATCATTATTACTGTCATTATTATGGTTAAACGCTGACTAATATCAGTAAATAACTCACTAATGAATAAACTATGTTAGTGAAAATTTGCAATTTAACACAGATGAACTGAAACTCGTCACTATTACCATAGTATTGTTGATGAAAATCACTCAGAAAAAAAGTAACGTGTGATTTTTTTTATTGATTTTTTTTTGGGAGGGGAGGGGGGTTGGTATCGAACAGAATCGTTTCAATCAAAGCTACAGGATTTCACTACAAGATATAACAGTTTTAAGTAATATTATTACTACCTCGTGATTATTTTATTTTTTAATTTAGACTTTACATACCGGATTCTAGTTTCATTTGTTAATTTAAAGATATTCTTCTAATCCCTTAAAACAAAAAATATCAACTTGAAGATAATTTAGACGTGGTTTGTTGCTGTTTGCTGTTTCCTTTTCTTAGAGCATAGCTCCATCCTAAGGAAGTTTTGAATGAGTTAAACTTAAAACTAAAACAAAAAAACTATTAATTAAATTATATGTCTCTGTAAAATTGGATGAACTGCACTTTTTGGCGTTTTAATTCCTCCTCACTACTTTCTACCTTCGCACGGAAGGTGGTACTGGTGCCAATGTCTGGAAGAGGGAGTCTGAAATTTGAGGGAATCGAAAAATTTTATATTTAACGTTTCGGCCCTCTATCACTATATCAAAATATTCATATACTTATAATTCACACAACACACTATAATTCTCCTGATATACCTGACTATTGATTAGCCTAATTTATAAAAAAAAATTGTTTTCCTATATCAGGCTAATTTCCTTAATCCATTATCTTTAGAAACTCTAAAAATATTTACCAATTTACAAAATTATATTCTTATTGCATAAATTAAAATTGTTAATTAATTTTCTCATTAACACTATAAAACTATTTCAATATTATTACAAAAATTGCCTTTACTAGATTACGAATTAGTGTTTTAACGTAAATAAATTATTGTTTTAGATTTTAAAAATTTATAATGATAATAAGAATATAAAATTGAATCAAAACTCTGAAGGAAGATGAGTAATTAATCAAAGCGAAGTTAGTCAGTAAGGCAGTTGCAATTAGGAAAAATCATTGAAGAATACTGATGTTTTAGCCTACGTTGTCTGTCTTTTTCATGGCTACAAATGATAATATGCGATGAACATGAGAATCATAAAAATATATAAAATTAAATAATATAATGATAGTATATAAATTTCAAACATTAAGCTCAAGTGTCTTTATTATCATTTTTTTATAGTTATATGAAGTCTCAAGAACCAAAGAATTGAAATCTAAATGTAAATTTTTTCCAATCCATTAAAAATAAATTTATTTTTTAAAAATAAATCGAATGGTCTCAACACTTTTTTATATAAACAGTCCAACGTTTCGGACAATTCGGCCATCTTCAAGGACAATCATAAATATAAATTTACACCTCACATCCAATTATTTAAACATTTTTTAAGGCAAGTCAAATTACCCTATTTTGCCACAATTTCATTAATTTTTAAAACTAGTTTGTCTATATGATAGTTGATAGTGTAAGTTGATCTAAAATTAAAAATATATGAAATCGTGACAAAATAGAATAATTTGACTTGTGATTAATGGACCTTGGATGTGGGTTGTAAATTTATATTTAATATTGTCCTTGAAGATGGCCGAATGGGCCGAAACGTTGGACTGTTATAATAAAGAGTGTCGAGATCTAAAATGGATACTATTTAATTTATTTAAAAAATAAATACCAGTCTAAAGGAATTGAAAAGATTATATATAAAATTAATGTGATGGTTTGAACCTCATTTTTGACATTTTTTTTTTTTTTAACTGATCATTTCTAGCATATAACACTTTAAAAGTTGGATTTATCTGGTTATGAATCCACTTTCCGAGATTCAAAATTTTTGTTAAAAAAAACATTAATCGTTTTCAATGCAATATTCTGTTTACCGTGTTTTTTTTCCAAATATTTTACAATTAACATCACTCTATTTAATAAAGTGATTTTTGTTTCATACATACGTTGGATAATGTTATAGTATAATGAAGAAAAAAAAAATTCCATATTTTGTGTTGTAAATAATATAACTAGTTCATATGGAGGGGGGGGTGACAGAGACTAAGTGGTGGGAGGTGGTCGATGTTAACATGGCGGTCCCACCTCAGCCCAAGTAGTTTATATTCGGCCAAAGCGGCCACAAGTTACTCCGTGTTGTCTTGTGTTCTCTTCAACACGAACCGAAGCAACTTGACAGTTTGCTTTAAGTCAATTCGCTAAATATGATTCAACTTCTTCAACTACCTAAGAAGAAGTATGCTTGCCAAACATCAAAACTAAAATTATTTTTAGACCTAAATACATCTTATTCTATATACATCCATTAAGAAACATAATAATTTTAAAAATCTCTCTATATCTCATGTATTATAGTTTCTTAGGACATTTTAAATAATTATGATTTAGCAAGAGAATCATACAAACATGTTTATAAAATTTTAATGTTAATCTTTATTCTACTCTTTTTCTAAAATTTTTTGTATATTAGATATTCGTATAAAAATTTAATTAATTAAATAAACGTATAGTGCCAATATTTTACCATTTTTCCAACCCATTTTTTTGTAATGTGCCGGTTTTTAGAATAAAACATCTTCGAATTAATCAAGCTATATTTTAATTGTAAATTATGTAATTTTTAAAGAAAAGTAAAAAAAAAAAAAAAAAACAGAAATTAAAATAAAAAAGTAAAAATGTGCAATAACGATAGTAAAAAAGATATTAAATAATTAGAGTCAAAATAAACATTAAAATATTGAGGCTACTATAGATGAATAGTAAAATTTCAGGTTACGATTTTTATTTATTAAATCAAAATCATAATTTTTAAACTTTCAAATATAAATAAACGTATTGTGCCGATACTTTATTTTTTTCCGACCCATTTTTTAAAATGTGCCGGTGTTTAGGAAAAAACATCTTCCAATTAATCAAGCTATATTTTCATTGTAAATTATGTAATTTTTAAAGAAAAGTAAAAAAAAAAAAAGAAAACCGAAATTAAAATAAAAAAGTATAAATGTGCAATAACGAAAGTGAAAAAGACATTGAATAATTAGAGTAAAAAAAAAAAACATTAAAATTTCGAGACTAAAAAGACAAGAAACTGCTCGTAGATTCTGACTATTGCAAAATTTACTAGACAAACAGTCTAAATTGCCAATCCATTACAAAAGACTGATCTACATGACTATTATAAGGCCTATCTGGACATACGGAATTGAGCTTTGGGGCTCCACTAAACCATCAAATTCCTCCAGAATCCAATCCTTACAGTCCAAAATCCTTCATAAAATCCTTAATGCTCCTTACTTTGTCACAAATCAAGTCATCCATCAGGACCTCAATGTTCCATGTTGCCGATTGGCCAGAACCAGATACTGTTCCTTCCATAAAAAACTTCTCAACCATCCAAATGTTGTTTCTAACCTTGCTTCTCCTTCATTACCTAATAATCCCCCTAGGCGTCTGAAAAGAAGATGGCCTCGAGATCTTCTCCTCTAGAAATGTTATTGGAGTTCTATCAGTGGGTAGATTCTCCACATGTTTGTATCATGTCAGCTACAGCAAATTTACTTGTTGTATATATGTGTATACAGTTGTAAATAACAATAAATTAATTTTTTTTAAAAAATGTTGAGGCTACTATAGATGAATAGAAAAATTTCAGGTTACGTTTTTCATTTATTAAATCAAAATCATAACTTCATAATTGTTTAACTTTCAAATATAAATAAACGTAATTTACCAATAATTTACCTTTTTTTCCAATCCATTTTTTATAATGTTCCGATTTTTAGGAAAAAACATCTTGGAATTACTCAAGCTATATGTTCATTGTAAATTATATAATTTTTAAAGTCAAAAAAGAACACAGAAATTACAATAAATGTGCAATAACGAAAGTGAAAAAGACATTGAATAATTAGAGTAAAACAAAAACATTAAAACATTGAGGCTACTATAGATGAATAGTAAAATTTTAGGTTACGATTTTCAATTATTAAATCAAAATCATAAGTTCATAATTTTTATATGAAATATCTACATAAAAGAGAATCGCATTAAGATGATATAATGAAAATTAAAATGAATTAAATAAATATATTAATAGAGTCGAATAAATTATAGATAAAATGACGAATAGAACAACATACATCACACCAGTCTATTAAAAATTAAATTAACCTTCCCTTAACACCAACATATATTCCATGGATCTCATTAAAATAAAGTTATGCATATAATATAAATATGTATGCAAAAATATATTTACTTATATTTTATTATTTTTATTTATAGTTAGTGTATGGTACAAATATCACTCTATAATACACACTGTTGCTGTATTAAGTGGCAATATTCACCATAAAGTAATTTGTAGTGATTTAAAAGTATACCAACAAGAATAGAAATTTGAATTATATTTGTCAAAATAAATTAAGATTTTCTTTTATTTGGAAAAAAAAAATTGTTTTTAGTAAAACACTATCTCGGTAATTATTGAGCATAAATAATAAACAAAGCTAAATAAATAAAGCCCCTATTAGGGCTTAAATCGTACCTTGTTAATTCACTATAAAGTAGTTTATTTAGATATTTAAACAAGTCGTAATAGTTTTGGAGTTATTGGCAATAAATCTAAAATATACAGCTGCCATTTTGAAAAATCTGCTATACTAGGCCAACGGACCGGATAGACAATATCTCATTTTTTGAATGAATTTAAGTAGTTCTCATATAATAAATTACGGGAAGCCAGGTATAGATGAGGTGGCTTTGTTTCTTTCCTTTTTTTTCTCAAGTAAAGAAAGAAAATAACAGTAAGATGTGATTTCTCAGGATGATAGAGAATACGCAGTTAGATTTACATAGAGCGGAAAAGCACTATGGACCACGCTATCCCAAAGGAATCTCATATATAAATTTCTCGTTCTGTTGTTTATAGTTTGTTTCCTATATAGCTCTCCCGTTCTCCGGGGTTTAGGGCTGGGGCCAAAATTTACTCGGCTACCATTTTGTTACTTATTCAATAATTCACCTTGTTGTACTTGTTTTCTTATCGCCAGGTTTATTGTTCATGAATTTCTAATTTTGTTTATATAGCGGTATTCTCCAAAATAAACATATACTAGAAATGAAAGATAATTAGAATACAAGGTGGTACATAAGACTTTTGACATAGAATAAATTTTATTAAGATTTAAGACTAAAATGTAAAAACTCTTAAAAAACTTTTATTTATTTAATGTGATTTACAACTGTACAAATAAAAAATACAATAAGTAAATATGTTGTATGTTTCATATACTCTTGAAAATCTTGGGAAGGAATTTACTTCAAACATTAATTTAAATTAGAAGGTCCCGTGGCCATCTTCTTTTCAGACGCCTCGGAGGATTATCAGGGATTGTTAAGGATGAAAGATTAAGTATTGATGGGGTAGGATGGTTAAGGAGTTTGGAATGAAAAGACGCATATCTGTTTTGGTCCAAATCTGCAACGAATGGGATGTTAAGGTCTTTGTGAATGAGTTTATTTGTAACGTAATAAGGAGCATCAAGGATTTTACATAGGATTGGATGCGGGAGGAATTTTATATTTTGGTGGAGCCCCAGAGCTCAATTCCATATGTCCAAATTGGTCTGATTATCGTAGTCTATACTAATTTTTTGTAATGCATGCAAAGTTTAGAGCGTTTGCCAAGTAAAGTTACAATCGGAATCTACGAGCAGTTTCTTGTTGTTTCAGTCTTGTGTGTGGATTCCAAGTAAGTCTCTTGTCAAGATGGAGTCCTAAGTATCGAATCTGTTCAACAGGCGTTAGTGAAGTATTTAGAAAGGATACTGTAGGACAGGAGGATAGAGGTTTACGACGGAGAGTAAATGTGATCTGATGGGATTTGTCAGGCTTTATTTTGATTCTCCAGTTTTGGCACCATTCTTCAATAGATGTTATGTGTGTCTCTAGTGCTCGTGATGCATTAGTTGGGTTGTTGTTTACAGACAGTATACATGTGTCATCAGCGTATGTTGTTAGGATTGTATTAGGATGGATTGGGATGTCAGCTGTATAAACCGTATAAAGAATGGGACCTAAGATACTTCCTTGAGGAACACCGGCGGACTGAGAAAAGAGAGATGAGTAGGCTAGGTTATGATTTACTTTAAAGGTTCTATCAGAGAGGTAGGAGGGGATTATAAGGAAATATGTAGGGGGTAGGAATTGACATTAAAATAATTTCATCTTTCTCAATTATTTAAATCCACATTTCTGTCAAAATATAATAATACAATATATAATATTCTTGATTTTTTTAAAGGTCTTTGAAAGAATGCGTCATTTCTTGGACATTATTTCACAAGACTTTTATTTATCGTATAAACTTAATTTGGGGCGCAAACATTGGCTTCTGTTAGTACCTACCTTCACAGAAAATTTCAACTTGATTAACGGCCTTAGAAAGGCCTGAAACAGTCCTAGATCGATTTTTAAATATTTATTTGTTTAGAATGATTTCCTATACAACCATATAATAATGAAATATATGTGATGTTCGATTAATTATTTGAAAAACGCGTTTGAAAATCAGGTTATTTCGTGCGACAACTAGGAAAAATATTATATAGTGATGGAAATCGTACGGTTAAACGATTTAACCTATCATAGACACCAAAGTGATATTTCAAAAAATAACAAATTCTATCTTTTGAAATCAGATGAAAACCCGAAATTTGTTTTTTTAAATTTTTTGTAACAGAGAGTGTAAAAATTATTTTTTTTAATCGCCATGAAATAAATATTGACTGACCCAGGTGGGAATCGTATACACAAAGTTCTGGCCAGTTACTCTTGGAAACCTCGTCCTAACTTGCTCGGCCGTCAAGTTCTCAAAGAAGCAAGTTTATTCGATGATCACGAGTCCTTCACTTTTTCTTTATGTTCGTAATAAGCACAATGTTTTTTTTTACTGCAAAACAATTTTTTTAAAGACGAAAAAAAGTTTTTTCGATACCCTTATAATTTTTTATAAATATTTTTAACTACCGATTAATTATAAAACACAAATTTGTTCCTACTAATTGTCTCCAGGTGACCACGTTGAGAAAGACCTTATAGGATTTATTTCAATGTATAAACTATCACTGTTTGAAAAATAGTGAGCTTTATATGGAAAAAGACTATACATTTCAATAAACATTCTGATGACGGGAATTACACTCTTTTTCACCAGAACCCAAAATTAAAATTAAAATACTTGTAATTCAATATCTATCACTTTGCTGTTAACAAATACAAAAGATTGGAATAACCCTTGTTTCGGATATGGTAGTTCCGAGAACCCTGGTTTCTTTTGTATTGTAAACATATTCAAATGTATGTTAAACTATTATAGAGTTATATACTATTTCTTGTTATTAGTTTTTGTAAAGCTGTTGATGTGAGATGCTTAGACAGGTATAAGCCTATGTGATTTTATACTTCAGTTCTTTTGATGTCTTGACTAGTGAAACGCTGACTGGGTAGTTATTTACTCCTCGTAGTTATTCGTAACGTTCTAATGATATTTTCATTACTTATTAGTTAAAAGTTATATGGCTATTCTTAAGTTGTATTAAAAAAGTAAAGAAATAACTGAGCTAAACGTACTATAAGCTTTAGCTGCTCAGAACTGTAACACAGCATCAGATATGAGATCTTGTCTGAGGCCGAGGCTTTAAAGAACAACTAGATACTAGGACTCCGAGAACATTTCATTAGCAGCAAGGGATCAGATAGCAAAGGGTTTGTTCCAGAACTCGTAGGAGGAGTAAGGGGGTCGAGCAAAAAGAAGATGGTTGCAATGTTGTCTGGATAAGTTTCTGCTGCAGTTGCTTTCCTTTCTCTTGGCATATCTTATGGACTCTTCTTTATCTTAAGCCTTAAAGGTCTAGCTATCTATTTCGACCTATTTTCATTTTTAAATTTATTATCATCTGTAATTTAATAATTTAAATTTTAAATAAACCAACTAATGATGCCTGAATATACGAGGCATTGGCTGATTATTCGTTTGCTGATATTTTAGTGACTTAGTAATTTATTCATAGAATAATCAATTTTGAAATAAACAAATAGATAGAAATTTAACATCAATGTTATTTTGTATTTATATACATGCTAAGATACTTGAACTGTTTATATTTTTTTTTTATCATTTATTTATTGTTATTTACAACTGTATATATACAAAGTAATTTGCTGTAGGTGAGATATTGACATAATACAAACATTTGGAGAATCTATCCATTGATAGAACAATAACATTTCTAGAGGAGAAGATCCCGAGGCCATCTTCTATTTAGACGCCTAGGAGGATTATTAGTTAATGAAGGAGAAGCCAGGATAGAAACAAGTGGATTTGGGTGGTTGGGAAGTTTTCTATGGAAGGAATGGTATCTGGTTTTGTCTTTATATTTATCTGAAAATCTCGCTTTATGGAAGATAATTAGTTAAACTTTCCGTAAAGAATTTTCCAAAAAAAAAAAAGCTTGCGAGCTTTTGCCAAATTTTATATTGAATTCAATTACAAAATTTTAAACACTTACTCACTTCAAAATAAAAAAGCAAAGTTAGTATTTAGTACTTTTGGCGCCTAATTCTGACCATGATAAAAGAAAAAAAAGGGGTCGTGGTTATACTATTACCCATGACTGTTAGGTCTTGCAGAGCAATCGTCTTTCTTATTCATTGGACGATTCCATCCAGAAAAAATATTTTTTATTAATTGGTGACTTGAAATAAATAAAAAACAATAACTTCGTTAATGGCAGTTACTGATTTACACAAATTTAGACGCTTGATGAACAAATTTTAAATTATTAATAACAAAAAAAAAAAAAGATTAACGCTAGGACGACGAGAGAATTCAACCACTTGTACATATGGTATCATTGTCTTTATTTTATACAACTTATTTTAAATTTCAATTAGTTTCAAATTTATTATTACTTCTATAAATCCTAAAATATAACAAATGAGTTTTGATAGTAAAATAATTTTTAAAATCAGTAGGACGAAATTTTAAATATTTATACCGAAGTCAAATCGAATACTATAAAGCCATACTACAGTTATACTAATAATACAGATTTATAATTATAAAATAAATATTAAAAAAATCTACTCTGTCCTCCGTACGCCAATGGAAAAAATCAACATGTTAAGTATAGACAATTCAATAATCTCTTTATACTGTTCGGACTGATGTAAAAATACTACTTCATTTAAAAACTTATTGAAGAATTATTATAACGTTATTAAAAAAAAAAATTCATTCCAGGCTTTTCTCAGGAACTGCTGTGGCGATTTTTTTGTTGAGAAAAATGCAAAAAATAAATACAGGATATTAAAACTTGGATATTTAGGAAATAAAAACTCATTAGAAAGCACTTTAAAATGTGCTAAATTTCTCTATTTCAAACATAAATTTATACTTTTTTTTTTATTCTTAAGTGTTTGGAGTATAATTAATATTAATTGATTCGATAAGTTAATAATAAATTATTTGGACTTATTTATTCCTATTAAATACTGTTTTAATGAAAAATGAATTATCATAAGTTTGGATCGATATAGAAATAATTATTTGAAGGAGAATTAATTCTAAAATATGCAGGAAATTATCTGCAATATAGGGATTAGCTCCACCTGGATAAAAGAAAATGTTTAATTATTTTTTGTTTATTTATTTTAAAACTACAAGAGATTAATGCTTTATTTAGCCATCTTGTCCAAATTCTAGGTTGCTACAATAAACAGCACCTGTTTATATACAGTACATATATTTAGATGATATAACATCTTTTTTTCCTACCTTCATTTTACAACCTATACTAGTCTACTCACTAAAGATAATTTTTTTTTTTAATTTTACAATTTTATTTTATTTTATTGACAATTTTATTCTCCCTACTCTCTCATACCTCCCCTTTCCAGTGATCCGCTACCCACGTTCGATCCGTTAAAGAAATTAATCAAATTTATTATTAGGCAGTCAAACCTATGACATAATAGTCATCGCAGTAGATCAGTTTATAAAAAGAAACCAGTAAATTAAAAATATAAATATACAGATTTAGAAAAAAAAAAGTTAGTTGAAAGAAATATTTCAATGAATAGATAAGTTAAAAGAAATAATTTAATGAATAAATAATTTAAAACACAAATCGACAGGTCCAAAAACTAAAATAAAAACAAAACAGAAAAAATAGCCGAAGCTTATGTTTTCCCAACTTATGATAAATGTTATACTTTGAAATTATAAATTTTTGAGTAAATAGGTCTTTTCTGAATTTGTTTTTTTCCAATAGTCCACCTACACCGTTCATGGTTTTGCTTAGAAATACTATGTCGATTTCTTATTTTTATTTTTTTTTTTATTATTTTTTTGTTTTTAGTTATGCACATCAGCTGCAAGTCATTTAACGACCCTCGAAGGTTGACCTCACTACCTACCTATTATTGGGAAATAGCTTTGATAAGATAATTTTTTCTAAAACTACACACTTCATTAAAAATTTTAAGAGCTCTAAAAGCTAGAATGTGTGAACGTCTATGTAGTTAAATTGTCAACAAACTATACATCAAGTTGTTATTTTTTTATCTTTAATTTCATTTATGATTTAATTTATAATTCCTATGTTTTTTAACTTGTGGAATTATCGTTACTTGATTGCATTAATGTAAATGAAAATCTCTAATCGAGCTAATTAGGTAAGTTGGTGAGGCTAGTAATCCAGGTAAAGGCCTTAAAGATTGTTTTCCCTCAGGTTGGGTAGTTATTTACCTGGAAAAGTTTTGCAGGTGCGGGGAGTTTATAGGTTCCTAGGTGGCAGGTGGTCCGCCATTGGCCCGGACGATCAATCTTCATTGAAAATTATTGATAAAGTAGTTAAGCGTAGACCTATTTTATTTTGCCTGTTTATGTATTTTAAATCGGTTAATGTACCTAATTAGAGTTATAGTATGCAATACCTAAATCGTAGGAATGATTAACGGATCTCTAAAATGTTATTTAATGATCAGTTAACTGATAAACGCCGGAGGGGTAGACCAAGACGTAGTTGGGAATATTGAATTAAGGCTGACCTTGCGGATTTAGTTCTGATCGGTAATCGGTGCAAAAAATATTATAAATTAAACGATTTAGCTATTTTAATTTTTAAATCGCTTTCATATTGGTAAATAAAATGATAATTTTTGATTTCAGATTTTAAAAAATTTAAAAGTACTCCAATCTAGCTTGGAGATCCTTAGATTAAATTGGAGATGTTTTATATTTATAAAGAATGGAATTAGACAAGACCATGAATCGACGTCAGTATCTTGAGCTCAAATTTTTCCAAAACTTTGAGCCAAAAAACTTGAAAAATTGGTTGAGCCGTGCACGAAAAAAAAAAAACTACATATTTATATACATACATCGTAAACGAATTACCTTCCTTGTAGCTAGGATGTTGTTGAATAAAGATTGGAGGACTAGAAATGCTCTAAACTATCTTAAACACACCATGCCCCGTCCGTCATGGCCCTGTCTTCTAATTTACGTAAGACAGTATCATGATTACAGGGGCCGAAGAAGAAATAAAGGTTTTTTTTTAATTAGTCTCCTTTCTTCTCTAACTCTTACCGAGGAGTTATTTTATAATTAATAACTTCTTCGTGTAAAGTCCAATTATTCAGTAATAACAAAAAATTGGATTAAAAACTCACTTTATGCAGTTTCTTTGATTATCCACATCACAGCTGAAGCTTACAACCATCTAAAGCTCTAGATTAACTGAATCTAGAGATTAGTTTATTATCTAGATATCTAGAATAACAGAGGAAAATGGTAGGAAAGGATATCGGAGGTAATAAAGAACTGTTTGCAAAAATTCAAAAAACAAAAAAGGACAGGGCCATGACATAACTTGGTCTTTTGCATTTTCGTCTTAATCGTGACCTATCATTTCTAAAATTGAGAATACGTAAATAATGATTTTGGTTTTGGTTTTTGGTGGTGGATAGATGCTTAGACAAGACAGGACCATGACGTATCGACGGATAAAACAATGTTTCTAAACCAAAAAAAATACTTCACTGGTAAAATAAAAATAAAAATAATTGAAAATTCAAAAATTAATTAATATTTACATATGTGAAACATGTTCTAATCCGAATTGCTAAACACTACAACGAACTACTGAATTTACATATTTAATGAGATGTAAAGGAAAATAAACTTACTATGAATACTAACCATTCATCAAGTTATCGCATAACAATATTTATGAATAGATATTTAGGATATACTTTTGGATGGTATCATCTAAGAATATTCCTGGAGTTGCAGATTAATTACTAGGTTTGTTTTAACACTTGACTAAACTATCGCGCAATACTAATACTATAAAAGTGTGTGCACTTGACGTCAGCACAATTGACGTCAGACGGGCACATGGTTAGAGAACTTTCCTTTCAATTAAGAAATCTTGATTAAAAGCGTAAACTGTTTTGGTACCGGTAACTATTATTTCAATGCTAATAACTTTTAGCTAATTTAAAAGTCATATCCTATTAGTCAGAAAAGAAATTAAATTATTGTATTTAAAATAAATTTAAAATTTGTATATTTGGGTAAATATTAAAGTTCATATAAGGGCAAATATGTGATTGTCGGCTTGAACAACTTCGGTTTTTAGGACTATGATCCTATCCAATGCAATAATAACCACAGTGTTTGTTACTGTAACAAATTTTGCTCTTTTTGGTTTTGTTTCATTTTAACGTGGATTTCTAATTTCTTTGCAATGCTAAATCTTGAATTTGTCATGTTTGTTTGCTTGTTTTTGTTTAGTGGCGCCAAACTTCATTGGCAATTAATGTCATTTATATTTTATTTAATTTTGCTAATATTCGTTAAATTTTATTTATTTTTTAATTTGATTATTATTTTATTTTTTTTTATTATTATTATTTTTTTTCCCTTCCGATCAAGTTGTATTTTTGTCAGTTAATTTTCTGATTTTAAAAACTGAAACACCAATTTTATTGCTTTATCATCGTCTCCAAGGGTTTTGGAGATATTTTGGTTTAGTCCTAAGCTATTGAGGTGTGGTGTGAAATATGGGCATCGTTGGAAAATATTGTTAGATTGTTGTTGCAATACTGCCAGTTCGGAGGCGTTGTTTGTTTGTTTGTTAGTTTTGAAAGGGCGTCAACGCTAGGTCATCAACGCTCGTTGGTTGTTGGGTTTAGTAAGGCCTAGTTGTTTTAGTCATAGCTTTGGTATGGTGTACTGATCCGCACCAATTATAATTAAATTTGTGGCAATTATAATTTGTTTAATAATCGTTACGATATTGGAAAGGATGGTGAACAGCAGATAACTGACTGTTCTAATTTGTTCGGAAGCGTTATAATAAGCCGATTGTGTCATGTACTAATTAGATATTCAAAGCAATTAATGAATTCACATCAATGCTACAAAATGGCTACTACCTTATATTAATCACCATAAATTAAGTATTATTTTCTCTGAAATTTATAAAGATACGCTACTCTAGCTTGTTTTCTTTGCATAAAAATTAAGATTTTTAGTTAGAATGTTATTCAGGATTCAGTTTTTCAAAGAAAATGAACGTTTCAAGATTGCCCGAGTCCAAATCATAAAGTCTTGCTAAACTAGGTATGAGGTTAGCTAAGCTAAAACCTAAAAGTTTTGTTAAACTAAAATTTAGCGTTGAATGTTCGCCAAAATAAACTTACTAAAAACACCATTTTATACCATCGATTGCACATTTCTTCACAATTCTTTTAATAATTTTGATCAAACCTACAACTTTAATGTTCAATTAAATTGTCTGAAACTTCAATTCGGCCATAATCACAATAGCTTATTGTTTAGCACCTTTAATTTTTTTAATTTAAAATAATAAACCATTTCTCAAAGTTAGTAGTAAAGAAATTGGATAAATATAAATTATTAAAAAGTTCATTGATTAACTAAAGAAATATTTATTAGAAATAAAGGTATGTCTGTTACGCCAAAGCTTAACAAATTAAGGAAATATTTACTCTGATTTTTATTGTTCCGAATTATTAAGATTATAATAAATTAGTTTTTATATATTCCCACTTCTTTATTGTTTAAAATTCTTTATTAATATTCATATTAAATGTTGTTCAAAGTAATTTCATTAATAGAGGCATGGATATTTTTCAATACCAGTAGTGGTGGAACCTCTAACATGTTATTACGCTCTCCAGGTCTAAAACCATTATTAACCATTTATTAATTGTTACATTAAACAGAAAATCTTTCAATGTCCAGTCTATAGACTTCAATCATTACGCAAAAGAATAATTGATACTTGCAAAACAATAACATATATGTGCCATTCGGTCACAGCAACTGTAGAAGATGCTGAGTCACTTAATGCTCAAGATAAACTTTTGAACAACATCTAACACAAAGGCTAATCTTTAAATTTTATAACTAAAGTAGTTGAAACACCTAATAAGTTAATTATCATGGCCTAAATAATTCATGACAATAAAATATTCATATATGAATATCATATATACAAAGTGATAACCGACATACATTCATAACGATTTTTTTTTCTTTGAGAGGTCCTTAGTTCATTAATTCTTAGTTAAGGCACTTAACCCTAAAACACTCTGTAAAAAGATACAGAGAATGATTAACGCATGATTGATCTGTTGTAATAAAGTTTTGCTTCCACTTACCTATTATGGGATTTGTTAACAGTACTTGGAATGACATGACTTGGTATTGTTATCAGCAAATAGTTGAAGGTGGTTGGTGCTGTCGGGAGCCAACGGGAACTGGACAGTTGTGGTCTTGCCAAAGTGGAACCAGGCCAGGGACCTTAATCAGAAGGCTAGGTCCTTCGACCTTCCTTAGGCAGGTCCAGTTTCAATTAAATCCTCAACTTTTGTCGATTCCAATAGGCGATTTTCCATCATCATCCTGATTAAATAACATTTATAAAAGTTCGAGGAAAACTCAATGTTAATTACAGTAAGGTTTTGGCGCCCAAACATGTAGTGTTTCTCAATTGGACAGCACACTATTCATAAATACCAGTTTATCACACAGACAATTTTAATAAATACTTAAAAAACACTATCAATGAGTTCTCTTTTTAATTGAATCATGAATTAATTGATATCAATAATTTATTTAAAACCTCTTCGTTAAGGTAAATAAATGAGGCGTTCGGTGCTAATACGTGGAAACTGAAATTTGTCATAAATTTAGCTATAACATCACCAGCCATTTTAAGGCTAATTTTATAAATTTCTGAAAGAATTCATAGACAACGTGCTTTTTTAAGAGAAGAATGTTGAAATTGAGTTATGGTAAATATTTCCTGCTTTAAGGTATAGCATTGGTAATCAAACACATTTTTTAAGTTGTCATTTTGTTACTTGTCCTGTTTTACGACATTTTAAATAAAGGTTTTTTATTTTTTTTTTAAAGTGATTTAAATGTGATTGTTTATAAAAGAAATTTGTAATTCATATACTCTTCCAATAAAGCAGGTGCTTTGATTACAACAGCTCTGTGATGTTAAAGTAATTTGTTTATCCCTTCCACTCTTACCGAAACGAAAAGTTTTCTGATTAGAACAAAGCTAAACCTCTTTTAGATTGTTTTATAATTGCAAAAGAACAGAAAATAAACAGAAACATTTCAGGATTAGATTCCGGATATTGTTTTTTGAAATTGCAATTTTTAAGATACAATACTATTTTTTTAAATGATTTGATTTAGTTTTATTTAATGATCCTCAAACTTATTTAAATTTCATTTTATCCTCATTATTTTCTTGCGTATCGAATACATGCAATAAAGTATAAATATATTCCCTCAAAAGCTTACTACTATAAAGCTATGATTATAT
>NW_027111427.1:1053512-1059370 GCF_000696795.3 Halyomorpha halys
TATAGAGTTTATAATGGAAGGAGTGATATCTGGTTCGGCCTAGATCGGTTACATAGGGAACATTAAGGTCTTTATGTATGATTTTATTTGTGACTAAGTAAGGAGCATTGAGGATTTTACGAAGGATTTTGGATTGTAAGGATTGAATACGAGAGGAATTCGAAGGTGTAATAGTCGAAATCGACGTGCAGTTTCCTGCCTTTTCAGTCTGGTGTGAGGATTCCAGGTTAATCGCTTGTCCAAATGTAGTCCAAGGTAGCGGATCTGTTCGACAGAGGTTAGAGTAACATCGTTAAATGAAACTGTAGGGCAGTCAGTAGGTTAACGATGAAGGGTAAAAGTGATTTGATGAGATTTGTTGGAATTTATCTTAATCCTCCAATTACGACACCATCTTCGAGGGCTGTGATATGGGATTGGAGATTTTGGGATACAATTAATGGGTTATTATTATCAGCAAGCACACTTGTGTCATCGGCATACGTAGTGAGGATACTGTTAGGATTGGTTGAAATGTCAGCTGTATAGACGGTGCAGAGGATGGGGCTGAGGATACTACCTTGAGGAACACCAGCGGACTGAGAATAGAGTGATGAATAGGAACCATTGTGGTTTACTTGGAAAAATCTATCAATGAGAAAGTATGTAGGAGGTAGGAATTTACGGAGTTTTAGAACAATTTGAGCTCAAAATATTGAAAAAAAATGTTTAGTCTGTCTGTTCTGTCTGATGGCTCAACACATTTCCAACTTTCATGTCTCAAATTATTCAGGCCCGTGGATTCCCCCTAAAAATTAGTAGTCCACCTAACATATGTTCATGTTCGGCATATACCTATGAGTTCTAAGCTGGGATAATGCAGGATTAATATAAATAGCTGAATTTCAACTGTAAAAATTTAAGTGATATTTTCCAGTGGGACAACGTAATTATTTATTGGATACTCTATTACTTGAAGATATCCATTGTAAAGTATCCAGATTTATCATTTATGTGAGTTGAACAGAGTTTCATGATAACATTATATCGTTCATTCGAATGGGTATGATATCGGTTATATTTTGAATGAATTAAAGAGAAAGGAACATATCGAATGCGATAGTTCTCGAAGGGGTAAAGATTATCTTTATTCCAGGCTCCACGGTGATAGTAGCAATAATAGTGATAGTGATAAATGTTAGCTACTAACATCGTGTAAACTGACATTTGTAGTCGTACTATTAGGATTTAGCCAGGAATACAATACCAAAATTTAGTAATTATTTTATTTGTATATTAATGGTTATTGAAGGATAATTATAAAATTTGCTACAAGCAATAATAGTGTATGTATTATATTTAGTGTTATATGTATTCATTCATACCAGAAATAAAGACTAGACTAAATAAAAAAAATTAAAGAGAAAGTATATGATTACAATATTTGCAACAAAAAAAATGATATAATGAAATATTATATAGAACATAGGAGAGAATCAAGATTTGCCTCCCTCATTTGAAAGGTAAAGCAGGATTCTGAATCTAGTAGTACAAGAGCCGGGAAGAAAAAAAAGGTAGTTATTTCTCCCCTATTTTTAATTACTTTAATGAAAACTATGTATTATTACTAGTCAAAATTTATGAGTCTTCAGGTATAGGTAGGTAGGGGGTATAAAAAATGTTGGCTGTTTCAAATTGTCAAAAAAATTAATTTTTCATTCGGAGCTCTATATCTTTAAGAGGAATTGCCTGTTGAACAGATTCGATAGTTAGGACTACATCTTGAAAAGAAACTTAGAATCCACATACAAGACTGAAACGACAAGAAACTGCTCATATATTTCGATTGCTACAACACCTACTTGACAAACGCTCTAAATTTCCTATTCACTACAAAAAATTATTATATACTATGATAATCAGACCAATTTAGACATATGGAATTGAGCTCTGGGGCTCTACCAAACCATAAAATTCCCCCCACATCCAATCCTTACAATCCAAAATCCTACGTAAAATCCTTAATGCTCCTTATTACGTTACAAATAAACCAATTCCACAAATACCTAAAAACAAAATAAAAAATCAGCATATTTTCCAAGTAAAACCATGGACGGCGTAGGCGCACCATTAAAAAAAAAACAAATTTAGGGAAGAAATATTTACTCAAAAATTAATAACTTCAAAGTATAAGATATATCATCATAAGTTGGGAAAACGTAAGCTACGGCTATTTTTTCTGTTTTGTTCTTTGTTTGTTTGTTTTTTAGTTTTTGGACCTGTTGTGTTTTAACCTATTTATTCCTTAACATCCTATTCGTTGCAGATTTGTCCCTTAACAGATATACGTCTTTTCATTCCAAACTCCTTACCCATCCTAACTCATTAATTCTTAATCTTTCATCCTTAACAATCTCTGATAATCCTCCGAGGATCCTGTCGCGTATGAAAAGAAGATGACTACGAGACCTTCTAATTTAAATTAATACTTGGAGTACCACCAATGGGTGGTTCCTTCCCAAGATTTTCATGTGTGAATGAAACATTCCACATATTTACTTATTGTATTTATTATTTGTACAGATGTAAATTTCATTAAATAAATAAATTTTTAAAAAATGCTAGCAATGAGTGTCCGGTGAAAATTTGAAAATCTGGATGGTAATTAATAGTACTCCCAACTATCTTTGCATGCAAGGCAAATTTGCATGACAGATATCTGTTAAGTGGTTAGAGAAATAACGATATTTTTCTCATAACAGATAGGTTACTCATTAATCCATATTTAATATAATGTTGCTTCATATGCCTACATTTTAAATATTTTTTTATTGTTCAATTTTTATTAGTAAGTGCTTTATCATTTATATATCGTTTAAACAATATTCTTTTTTTTTTCAACTTGCTTATAAAATCTTTGAAAATGTCTCTACCCACAGAAAAAAAGGCTAGTTCATTTTTATTAATAAAGGTTTAACTCAAAGAAATAGTCGCAACTAAAGAATATAATATTAAATCTTATTTTATCCGAATCCCTCTAGACGTCCAAAACAAGAATATAACTTTTTTTGAAATTTTATTTGTCTAAATTTTTTTTTTAAATAACTTGTTTTCTTAAATAAGTCCTTGAGGTTCTGAAAATTTTATTATCTACTCCTATTACATCGTTCTTACATTGTGACTCTTTGGAGACAGAATTTTTCCGTTGTCTCTCTTTAATAACATTTAACATTATTTTAAAGCCTTTAACAACACCTTAAAAGGCCTGAACCATCTTACACATATATGTGAAAGATATATAAATGTAGTTCAATACATTGGATCACAATGGGCAAAATTTTGACAATATCAATTAGTCTATAAATTTGTATTTTAATGTGATAATTAGTTATTTTAAATTATTAAACTTCCTATGACTAAGATGAAAGAACATGTAATATAAATTAATGTTTTTCTGTTTCAGATTCTGCAATTGCAAATGAACGATTATAGATATCATTATATGTTTACAACATTTGTAAGTACCCATTTTAATTCTGAAAAATATTTGTAAGAATTAAATAAGTTTTTCTATGATCCTACTTATGATGGTTACACACAATCATGCATGCTTGAATAAGTTTAGCGATCATTAGACTATTATTTTTGAGTTAGAGCCGTACTCATGTTGAAATTTTCACAAATATACGTCAACAAATGTTTTCATCTGCTTTTAAAAAGTGAAAATTTCATTATTTTTAGCAATGTTGCACCAGCCTCATTGTTGATACTATGAAGGATTTGTGAACTTCTAGATCATGTTGATCACAAGTGTGGTCCTACCTTTATGGTGGTCCATGTTATCAAATGTTAGGTGATTGTGTTAAATCATCTGACTCCAATTTACAATGTTAGGTACTCTTGACCAGATGGCCTCAACAATCCGTGTTCAAAAGTATGGTAGATGAATAGGAGGTAATTAGGAAGGATGAGACATACGGGTGCTAGCCGTCAGTTCTCTAAGGATGATAACCACGTCCTACCGGGTACTATTCCTGTAGATACGAAGGGGTAAATAAGCCCGGAGGTTAGCCAGGCGCCGGGTCATTCGAAATGATGAAAGGAAGAGGAGGAAGGAGAAATCCAGAGAAGACTAAGGAATAAAAAATAATATACACTACCAAATATGTAGTGTTAGTATGTACTGATCCACTATGTACATGATTACCATCTGCCTGCTAAGGAAGTGTTTTTCGGTGAAGATATATCATACTGTGACTTGACAATTTTGGTCTAGTCTAGTCTCTGAAATATTAAACGCCATCGAGAGGTACTACGTGTAAGACGATAGCTTTAAGTGGATCAGCAGATTCTATTTGAATCTTTATTAATTCAAATGATACATTTATATATGTGTGTGTGTGTGTGTATATATATATATATATATTACAATGTCTTATATAGTTGTTAGATGTTACAATTACAATTACAAGGTATTTACAATGGATTGTACAAATATTATTATACTGCATTTGCTCGTTGCAAGTTGTAGTTCCCATGTTAGCTGGTAGGTTGCGTTATGCCGGGCAATATCTGTTTAGTTAGCTGTAATAGTTACAGTCTAGACCAGCAGGTAGCATGTCGCTACACTATATATTGGATTGTATTTGTATGGTCGTGTATGGCATCGTTTACAAGACCACAACTACGTTTTTGGATCAAAATAAGAATATTTTACATCATTTGTATATAATTCTAATTCCTAAAATAGTTTCTTAATATAACTAGAGGTATGATTTTTAAGATCTAAATATTATTTCTTTAAGCTTGTTTGATTGAAAATTTGATAAATCCAGGAAATCATTTTATTGACTTTCATTTCATCGAGGGTTTCTATTAATAAGATTACGAGTGATAAATTGCGATTTGTCCTGATTTAATTCATTTTTCAATTTTTTTAATTGTTTTAGGGGGCGTAAAGTTTCTTTTTATTTAATATAGAAATGTCTGCGTTCCTATTTGTATATACAAAATTTAAGTGTAAATCTTTTTTTTGTTTGTTTTATTTAACATATTCTAATTTATAATGCTACGCGATGTCAACTTTGGATAATAACTCGAAACTTAGACATTGTGTTGAGATTGGCCAAAACCCCGAAGAAGCACATTCAGCAACAAACGTTCCAGACAACAATGGTTGAGTGCTCTTTCCTCTTCTCTCCCAGATTTTATCTTTCATTGAATTTTTTCTTTCTTTTATTCCTCTATCTCGATAAATAAAGAAATACTTGAGCACGAAGCTTTTACTCCTGCAACTGTCAGTATCTTAAACAATAAAAAATATTTCATATCTCAAAGAAAGTAAAACTAGCGATGCATCCTTAAAACAAATTAATCAAATATACCTACCAATCCCTAACGAGGTGTTGAAGTTAATTTCAATGATTTTTTAATATAATTATTTATTATAATTATTATGTATTGACTTTCATTATAAAAAAATTGATTAAATATTATGTATAAATATATATATTATTTTAACTCGTTCTAGATCGATTGTATTTATCAATTATAATCGATTAACTTAATTTAATTATCTTTTAATACTGAATGTTTCAGTCAAAATGGACATTTCCAAGGAGAATATTTTTATTAATAGCTTAATTACAATCTTATTATTAATAATTTTAAAATCATTGTTAGTTTTAAATTACCGTATCTTTAAAATTTAATTTGAAAATCAAGGCATACCAATTTTAAATTAATAATAACCTTAAATTTTTTAATAATATTTATGAAATTTCAGATTTTTGTGAAATCAATCATAAGCAAAAATAAATTCAAGTCTCTTGTTCATTCAGTAGTTATGTATTCTCTATGAACCCACAAATTCAGAATGA
>NW_027111427.1:1059420-1072252 GCF_000696795.3 Halyomorpha halys
TATATATATATATATGCGCTAAACATTTGAATCAAATTTTACTGTTTTTCACACCTTATTAAATTTAATTGCAGTGCGTATATTAAAAATAGTTATAACGCTAATTTAGTTTCATAACTTCAATTTTTTTTTTAAATGTAGAAAACAAAGTTATAAAAATTAGCAATAATTAGAGCTGAAAGATAGTTAAAATGTGTACGTAGCAAATACTAAAAAATAGGGGATTATGGTGATTAAGCTGGATATCTGTTCTTCAGCTATCCAGATAAGGGGGGGCTGACAGGGGTCCCCTATCTTTGCTGATCCTATCTCGGGCCGACCTTTGATGACCTCCCTGGCTGAAGGGAATTAAAGATTTCCTGCCTCTCACTGCTTTTCTTCCACAACCAGATTTCTTTTAGATATTTAAAAAAAAATAAATAGATTCGTCCTATCTCTCTTTAATATATATAAATTTGTGAGAGTGTGTGGGTGTATATGAATTGTATATAATATCTAATTTTTTATGAGGTCAAGGGTAAGTATCGTGATGTGAATATTTAGATATTATCGTCCAAAAGCCTGAGGAAAAAACATAATATATTTCACCCCAGTTTTTTTGGTTTTTTTTTGTTATTTTTCATTTGTAGATATCTTGAAAAGTTCCTAAAAACTATTATAACATTTTTAATATATGAAAAGTGTGCGAATATTTTAATTTTTTCTTGAATAAAATAAAATTTAGGGTTCATGCACCTCAAATACTTCAATTTTTACTTTTTATTCGTTACTTGAAATAACTCAAAAATGCCTTAATTTTAGTGCTTGAATTTTATTTTATTTTTTAATATTATAAAAAATGTATACTTTTTTTTTTACGTATTCTTTAGAAATATAAATCATGAAAACCATAACCTACTATTAGTTGATTTATTGCCGGCCTAGCAGAATGAACGTGAAAATGGGAACAAAGATGACTACACAAATCTGCCTAGTAGATAAATGACTGGTCATTATTGATGATGTGAATGGAGAGCAGCTGGGAGCTGGGAGTTCTATGTGGTCATAGACTGTGTGTGGGTCATCTGTCTTTCACTAGGACCACTCAGCCATTCATTGTAGTAATGTTCCATCCACCGATAATTGTTTATTGACGTCATCCTATTTCCTCAGGGAAAGAACTTTTTATTTCTTTTTCATGCGTATTGTTGTGATGGCTGTGAAACACTTGGTAATTCTACTTAGGAAAATAGATGGAAAATAAAATTGATAACGAACGTAGAATGAGAGTAATTACTAGAAAATATACTCCATTGTTATTTGGTTTTCTTGATATTTTAAAGGTCCAGAGACACCATAATTACGTATAAAATTGAATTATACCATTAAAAAATACCGCGTGAGAATAACATTGTAGAATGCTGAATTTTAATTGTTTCCATGCCAAGACGTCTTTAATAAATTATAAGTTATGGCAGAAATCAATAGAGTGATTCAAGTACATTAAATTTGTAACTTTTTGGGCTGTTATCTTCATAAAATTGTCCGATAAGAGAGGGTAACGTTCTACAGAGATGTCATTTAAGTATATATATATTTTATCATATCAACATTCTTCTGTTGTTTAACTGAATTCCTAGAAAACATTTAATTCGGTTCGCCATAGAAGTTGCTTCAGTTCCCAACCCTGCTTCTAATTAAACTTTGGCATTGGAAGAGAGGAAAGAAACTGTGGTTTATTAGGCCAGTCAGCTGTCCCTGAAAGACGTCATGTTGCTCTCTGAGGAAGAAAGTTTTAGTAAACAACAGGCTTCCTAAATTATTCAATTGTTTCTTCTAAAATAATTGCAAAATTATAAGAGATATATTTCGCTCAGTGGTTGAATTTGTGTAACTGAACTTTAAAAGAATATAAAATAGTGACAAAGAAAGAATAAAAGATTATGAGCAAGTGTCCGAAATAATAATTGTAATAATTATTTATAGTTAAAGAAAACAGTTGTACCGACAGGAAAATATTTATTTTTAAATTTGTAGATGAGTAGAAATAGGTTTTTTAATAGGCTTGAATGAATTTTCTCAACTTTTGATTATTTAAACGTTGATAAAAAAATTTGTTTATAAATCTGTACAAGAAATGATAGTAGTCGTTTTTCCTGCTAAGAGCGCTCAATTGTTTTTTATTGTAAATTGATACGTTTTATTAGATTTGGTATAAAATCTATTTTTATAGTTTATTAATTCAGAGCTGGATTTGATCGAAGAAAAATTATTATTTAAACAAATAATTTAAATTTTTTCCATTATTGTCTCAAAACATTTTATTTTCTTTACGAGGAATAAGTCCGACGTTTTGGCCAATTCGGGGGATGCCCTGGGATCTTGTGAGCTCTGCTCTACCCCTCGCGAGTGTAAATGTGACTAAAAATTTTACTTATTTATTTTTTCATAAACATAGTTTGATAATATTAATTTTCATTATCCTTCTGTTTGTATATATTTTAAGAGAGATTTTAATTATTTTTATATAATTTATTTTCATTTATTTTTCATTCTTATTTTAGTAAGAATGTGATCATTCATCAGGATTACCTATTACCCACAACGGTGTAGCAGATTGTAATATCTATCAATAAATAATGTTCGATTATAAAAAAAAAAAAAAATAGAAATATAAATTAATTTGAAGTGTTTTAAATTTCTTTTATATTTTGTCGTTTTTTTAATACGTGCTTATTTATTTATGATTTATCGAATTGTAATTTTTTTTTGTATTATCTATAAATATGAGATAAATTATAAGAAACATTCTCTTATAATATTTTTATAAGAGTTTAAAAGTTCTTCTTAGATTGTTTTTTTTATTTTAATTAATTTACCAGCGTATATTTGAAAAAGGTAAGGTTCTACTTGGGTTCAATTTGTTATCCTAAGAACCTACAACAGAAACAATTGATGCAGTCCCCGAACTTTTTCAACACGGAATTATTCTACAGATGATATTAATTAGGTACCATGAATAAAATACGTTGTTAAATTTATTCTTGCATTTTATTTAACAGGATTAGGAACGCCAAGCGCAGCTAGTGGTTAAAAACAGGTGTTAAATATAATGGTGTTTTGAACAATTAATTTTTCATACTGCTTGAATTTTTTAACTGCTAGTACAACACTCAGTTATTTTACAAAATGGAGTAAGCAAAAATTAACGATTTGCCGTATGTAATTAATTAATGGAAGATGGTCCGGGTGTGGTCAAGAAAATGTTATTGTAAATAATAATGTATTATAAATCAATAATAAAACAAGTATTTTTAAGAACTTTCGTAAGAACTCGTTTAATATTATCTGTTTAAAAAAAGATATATTACAAAGAAAATAATACTTTAAAGAGCAAAATGTTAAAAACTATTTACATATTGGTAAATATTAATTAATTTTTCAGACATCAGAAATTTGAACCAACATTATACAAAGATTCGAAATAAAATTACAAGGAAGGAAACAAATGAAGGAATTCATTTTTCTCTAATTATTATAATTATTTTATATGACTATTTTGCTTGGATTCACCGTTTAGAGGTTATAGAGGAAAAACGAAAAAAACTCTAAAATATGGTATTAAGTAACTTTATTAAGCTAATTAGGTGCTTAGTAACAGCTTTAAGACCGCTTAAAATGATTTTTTGATATAAATGAAATGTGGACTCATTTATTTTGTGAATATAATTTGAAGAAAACGATTGTCTTTTTCTTTTTTTTTCTTTTTTGTTTACGATATAATAATTGACCAAATAATTTATTTATATTATTCGTATAAAGCAAAATTTTAAATTATTTAATTTTTTACATCCTAACTTTTTCTCTAAGATGTATGCGTTTAGCAGTTATAAGCGAAAAATAATTTTGTAATTCGTTACATTATCAAAATACTTATATACTTAATGACTGTTTAAGGAAGGCTAGAAGAACTTTTTTTATGAAGTGTGAACTCAGATTCTGTATGTTAGTTTTTGACATAATTTAAAAATAAAATAAAAATAGTTTTCGGATTTGAGGTTTATGGCATACAACTTGACCTAATTATTTATGTATGTTACTCATTCGATATAAAATTTAATTTTCTTTAATTAAATAAGATTCTCGTATCTAAGATGCACCTATTATGAGTTATATGCGACAAAAAATTAATTAACGTATTAATAAGAGATTCAAGATCGCCATAAATACATTTCATTCATAAGTTTGGTAGAATTTTTTTTTTTTTAATTATTTGCAGATCTATATATTATAGGCTGAGGTTTTTTCATCTGGTTCCATTTTTTTAGGCACAACAATCTACCCTAAAGCATTGTTCTAAAACTGCATTAATTAAAGTTAAATATATAAAGTAAGAATTGAGCTACTTTCAGTGCGATAAACACCATTGGATCGATAAAACTTCGTAAGCTGATTTAAAATTGGGTTTCTTTGACTTGAATGGTTTCTGGATAAAGGAGGGAAGCCTCACAATGAAAATTGTACTATTGTTCTACATTTCAAACCAAACAAGTTTCATGTTCACTATGCAGATGAAGATTTACGTATCTTTTCTATTATTTGTTTAAAATATAATCGTTAGATAACTTATTTAACAAATAATGAGTATTCTAATTTGAATATTGTAATACTTATCGAAAATTAGTATTGTAATTTTCATTTAGAAATATAATTAATTTCATCATCCTGTAGGTCTTAGGTGGTGTAAACTTGATCAAATGAGTGTAAATTGATAATCCTTTAACATAATTGATACTTAATCGGCAAAAAATAGCGGCAGACAGAAAGTTATAAAAAAAAAAAAAGTGTTTTATCTTAATGTATAATTTTATCTAATAAATGATAATGCTGGACAAAAAGAGGGAAAAACATAAAACTTGTTAATATATAAATACATGTGCATTGTGAGACATAGTAGTGAGACATACTCAACAGAGGTGACTTCTTGTCAAACAGAGTATATTACGAATCCTTCTATATTAAATTAGAATAAAACAAATTCATAAAAGGTTTTTCAGAATCCTTCAACGCCATGCTCTCAGACAAGAGAATTATTTTTCACAATGATAGGAGGAAAAGATTCAACGAGGAAAATTACAAGCCAGCAAAACACTTTTTCCTTGAATAAATAACGCACAAGGGTCAGGAATAAACGAAAAATTATCAGGAACAATATTCGAAATTAGGATTTTACATTAAATATCTGAAAGGAGCTCAAGTTCCTAAACGGGACTTCATTTCTTAGAAGTAAGTCCTTCACATTCAGATTTAGCATTCTAGGTATTCATCTTGAAATGAATTGCTCACCTTAAGTAATCGGAATTATTCAAGGTTGTTTTCATTACTTCTCTTCTTCATTCGACAGTTAATTAATCTTATAAGATATGAACTCTTTGTTATTAAAGAATGACCTAATAAATTAAGAATATGTTCAATCAAACAATGCTCACTATTTATCTATTCATATATCCCTTAATGTAAAGAACGGAAAAATAATCGACCATGTAACCACAATCCAAAAAAGGGACAAAAATAAGTACATATGAAGTGGATACAAATAATTTCCTGAAAAAAAGTTTGTACTGAGTTTGGCCCACTAGTGATAGTAAAAAGCGCAAAAAAAAAACAGGTAGAATAAAAGAGAAAGTATACCGTTCAATTAGTAATGAAAATAAGAAAACAAATTTTCTTTTAATGTCCTTTTTCCTTTTCTTATTCTTAGTTAAACAATATGTCTTGAAATTTTATTGATAGATTGTTTCTTCTTAAAGAATAAAATTAAATGTGATCTTAAAGTTATTCTAATCTTATCTGGGTTTAAAAAGAAATATCACAAAGAAAATAATACTTTTCAGACCAAAATGTTGAAAGCTATTTATAAATAAGAAAATATAAATTGATTTAGAATCAGTCAAAAGAAATTTAAACCAAGAAGAATTTAATGTTGATAATAGTTTTAAAAGATATTTTAAATAAAATAATTATAATCAAGTGAAATAGAGGGATAAAATATATAGGTATTATAACATATATAATAACAGTTTATTAATAGTGTACATGTTTTCTCTTATTTAATTATGTACTGTATTGGTCAGTTATTTTATATAGCGCGTACTGAAAGCGTGAATGTCATTTGTTATTCTTGGTTTTAAATTTTTTTTATCATAAAAAAAAAACGTTACTAACGTTACTTAATTTGTAGTAGTTATTGTTGATTGAGGCGTAAAACCCTCTGGTCATCAACGCCTATGGCATGATAAAAAAATAAATAAATAAATAAAAATCAAAGAGGAGTTATAATTTATAAAAAAGGCGATGTGCTTTTAAAAATTAAAACACTAGTGTAATTTTAGCTTCCTCATCTGCGAGAGCTTCTGATAAATTTGGAGTCAGTCCTATCCTGATTATTATTGGTAAATAGTGAGTACACTCTTCAAAAATATGTCTAATCGCGAGTATGGACTGACAATATTTGCACGTTGGAGGTGGCAGTTTTCTGATCAGGTGGGAGTGCGTGAGGAGAGTATGACCTATTCTCAAGCGGGTAAGAGCAACTTCCTCCCTACGGCTGTTGCGGTAGGATGTTGACCATGTTTTTACTGATCTGTTTATTTCTTTTAATTTACTCGGAGAGCTTTCATCCCACTTGGCCTGCCATTTTTCTAATATTTGTAATTTCAGGGGTGTACTGAGTTCTGAAGGGGTGAGATCGACGGTGCCTCGCCTAGGGAGTGTGTAGACAGTGCCTCTCTAATTTGTAGTATTTTCGGTGCAATGTAAACAAATCAATTAATTAAGAAAGATTAAAACCGTATTAAACATGCGATTGACATATCTCATATATAGAGGGAAAATTACAAGTTAAGAAAAAACAAAAAGTTAAGTATCATTCCTGAAAAAGTTTTTATTAAAAAAAAATTAACATTTTTTTTTTGGTCCTCCTTAATGACCAGTGGGAGGCTCCTTGTAAATGGAAATTTTTATAGAAGCCCTCTTGCTTGATTGTAAGAAGCATATTTACATAAACAGACAGTTAAGTCTTTCTCAAGGATATAAGTTTAAGCTGGATTTATGTTCAATATTTTCGAGTATATCAATATTATTAGGAGAGATATGAACAGTTTACAAAAACATTGAGACAGAAATTTTCTGGTGGAAATAAATCCAATATATTTTTATTTCTACCAGAATTATAGATTAATATTGATAGTCCCGTTTTAATAAATAAAAAAATAAAATAAAAAGTTGAGCTAATTTCCCAAATTTACACAATACCGGTACACAATTACTTCCTATGATCTGTCATTTCAGAATAAAATATACAGAACGACTCGTTTTTTTAAAAATATAAACGTTTCAAACAATATATCTTTGTGCATAATACTCGCGAAAACAGTGGAGTTCTATCAAAACCAAACCAACTGTAATAGGTGATTTTCCACGTCCATGGATTTGAATATTGACAGACACGGATCCTTTGTTCCTTGATATCAATATATTAAAATGACGGAAGAAATTATCTATTTCTCAATTTTATAGTAACGTATGATAAAAATGGATCTTTGTTCGATAACATTAGGCTCGTAGTCAATGACTACAAACACGAAGACATATTTCCATAGCCTCACTTGCCTAAACCGATTAAAGTCATGGTTTCATTAGTGTGATCTACTGTTGGTATTATCACTACTGATTCCTAAAAACACAAGACCATGACTTCAAGCTGGGGATCGCCGAGAAGTTGATATTACTGACAAAACGAATGATTTGTACGAATGATCCTATATACAGATTCTTGATACGGAAAGAAGTCTATGAAGTCAGAACTGGTCTGGGACAAGGAGATAGACTCTTACCAATGCTGTCACGCGAAAATTTAGAGGTGCACATCAGAAAGAAACATAGAACCCTAGCATATGTGAACACCATTACGGTTCTTGGAAGTAACCAAGATGATTTCGAAGGACTCGAAGGACTTTATTAAGGGAAGCTGAGGAAATCAGCTTGCAAGCCAATAAAGGTAAACCAAAGTATATAATTTTAAGATGAACATTCACGCTAAAGACATGGTCTGCGTGGATGGAAAATCTTTGCAAATCAGAAAGTTTGAACTAGTTTGAAATACCTCGGCTGCACAACAAACTCAATAAACGATCAACGGACAGAGAGAGACCAGCGTATAACAAGCGCGAAGAGCCTTCTTCTTTTTGTCAAGAATTTTGAAATCCGGAATAATCTCTAAAAATTTTAAGCTAAGTATTTACTATGCCTTTATCATGGGCATTGTACGTTCCTTAGCTTCTAGCCCAGCTTAGATATAAAGCTGCATGGACTGGGTTTTAACTTGTATCCTACAATTTAGAATCTAGAGATTTGAATGGAAAGCAATCCGTACAAATACAGAAGCGATCTGGACTCAGAGCCTTGACACATAAAGAAGAAGACCTAACAGTTAACTGCTCGGAAAGAGGTGTCAATTAATATCTTGTGATATAAAAGCCAGAAGGTTAAGATGGGCGGAACATTTAGCTCGAAGCAATCTATCAGAATGCCTATAATAAATGCCAGTATAGTTGGTCACGTTGGAGGTCAATTAATAAAGAAGCGCAAGAACTGTATGTAACCGACTGAAAAGCTTCAGATCTTAGCAACATCTGCGGCGAAGCCGATTCGAATACGGCTGTGGTGTATTATATTTCTGTGGAGGTCCCACGAAATGAAAACTTGACCCCTCACCATAGTTTCGAAATAGAATAGAAATCTGAATATGTGATATAAATATAATAGCATAATACTACATAAAATTAATATATGTGACATAATTTTGTTTACGTAATATATTGGATAGGATTATATTTATATCACATTATGTCTATTGTATAATCCATCTTCATTGTATATAATAAATAGCTGTGCAAAAATGGGCTATCCATTGGTGACCAGAAAATATTTATTTCTGTTATTTTGTGTATTTTTTTTTGGCCACCACATGGACCATCTTCCTATAAGTTAAAAAATAGTAATATAATCATTATATTTGATTTTTATTTCGTTTTTATTACATAATTGATTTTTTTATTATATTTTTTCAGGATATAGAAACTTTTGACTTGGAAGATTTCAAGTACAATTCGGTCAACATGACTGCTTTTCGATTGATTGATGTCGAAAATCCAAAAGTCACCGAGATATTGTCCCAAATGGAAAGGTTCCAACCAGTCGGGCATTCCATACTTAACAGGACTGGTGTGATTCAGGTAAGCTTTCAAAAATTATTTTATTATCATTTAACATATAATTTCAGATATTTATGAGATAAATCATGAAAAATATAAGTCTATTAAAAAATAATAACATTATTTTTATATTAAAACCAACTGAATTTGAAAAAATAAGTAATAGAAATATAATATAAGGGAGTGAGGGGGAGATCTACGTAATTAACCTATTCAAACCTAAGTATGAGGGTTGATTTAAGAGGGAAATAAAAGTCGATGGGAAAAATGTATGAAATAAGGATATTCATTTTAATAAAAATATCGAATACAGTATACCACTGCTTTGCTTGAATTGCGGCACATCTACCAATAAAAAAAAGTTCTTGAGGAATTCCATAAATTGTACCGTAGACTGGGATTAATTTGTAGCAACTCTAATTGATTTAGACAGTCTTTAGGACCACTTCAGTAAAGAAAGTAACCACAGTTTATAAAATACGTAAAATTATAAATTAAATCAAAACTTTCTTTGTGAGGTGTGCCAGTAATCCAGAAAAGCTGCAAAATAAATATTGTTCTAAATTAAGACAGAATGTGATAAGAAGTAAAATCTCACTATGAAAACAGTAAAAAAATAATAATAATTAAAATTTAATTTTTTATGATATAATATTTATTTTATGGGATTTTGTCGAGTATTTATTGCATACTATATCGAGTATTTCCTCTCAGAGCCAGTCCGACATAGTTTCTTAGCAGAAGGTAGGCTTAGATACATCAAGGCTGTTCCATGACGAAGAGCTTTTTATCGGGGCTCTCAGACGGTTAGATGGAGCGAGGTAAGTGTGTTGTTGAGGATAATCCACCGTCGGCCCCTAAGTGGATGGGGGCTACTAGATTAGGGGGCCGGACCCCAGGGGGCCACTTCCCTACTGACCCTCTTACAGCCTTGTCAGCCCCTGTCCAATCAGGGGCCGTGTCCTCTCTCTCAGGACAGAATAATCTTCTTCGGTCTGAACTCAAGTAGTAACAATGCTCAAAAATAGACCACAGGTTCTCTTTTCCTTTGTTGTAAAAATTAAGGTGCATGAAACTTAAATATTGGTTTAAGCTTTATCAATTGTACTATTGATCATGTTAAACTCTGGGATTTATAAGTATCAGGAAGGGAAAAAAAATTAAAAAACAACAAAATAACACAATCCTTTCCTAGGATTAGCAAATTAATAATGTAACTACATATCTCTTGAAACACATTGATGAGTTGATGGTCTCTGTAAATAATGAAGCTTGATATTGGACTCGGATGCTTTCCAAACCTTCCAGGCTCTTTAGAAAATATATGAATAAACTTTTCTTATGTTTACATGCACTAGCGCAAGGGGCTAACATACAGAGACGCATAAACGGAATATACTTGCAAGGAGCCATAGCATGTCTGGAAGGCAAACGACCACTATACCAAATTTCATTATTTATAGAGAACTTCACCACCAACCCAATAAAGTTTTTAAATTTCTATGAATATATACAATTTCTAAGCCTTTATCATTCCCTATGTAATGGTAAATTGATCTCTCAAAATTTAATGTCCAATTTATATCAAAGATTTTATATATTTTTTTTTAAAAAACTTTAAAGTATGTATCCCACACAAGCAAAACATTTATATAATATCAGACAGTCTGGCAGCTTCAAAGGCAATAATGCCTACACGATAAAGTCAGGGCTAGTCTGGAACTACCTGGAAAGACTAAAGAAATGTTCCAGAGGTAATATAATATAATAAATATACCTTGATGTGGACCCCAGGACATGAGGGGATAGAAGGAAATTAGATGGGAGACACCCTAGCATCAGAAATGAAGCTAATTAGCTCAAAGCCATATTGCAACATATGGAAGTGCAATCAGAAAGGTAGTTGACTCCTGGGAACATAAAAAGAAGGAAACATACTGGGCATTGAAACCAGGCATCAAACAGTCCAAGCTTTTAATTGAAATTTCTAAGTAAAAAGCAAATTTTGCCTAAACCTTACTAGGAATGAATTTTGGGCGAGAACAGGACTCCTCACGGGCCACTGCCCCTTAAAATGTCATCTTATCTTAAAATATCTATATAGAAGCTGTAGGAAAATATTTATGTTTATATATATTATTTATTATTATTAGAATATACCTTAAGATTTAACTTAACGGACCTTTAAGAAACGAGATAGGGCTGGCACCCCGGGAAGTGCTGTCTATTACTCCCGAAAGGGAAGGCCTATGCAGGAAAGGATACAGAAAGATGGAAAGAAAATTTATAGAAGTCAATGTTTTGTCAACTATTAGATATATAAATTTATTTATTTTTTTCTCTCTATCTTCTTTATGTATTACAATGTTTATATTGTATTTTATATTAATTTAATTTATTGCATAAATATAAGGCTATTTCATTTCATACCTTAAGATTTATGATATGTAAGAGGATTTTTTTCGCTGTCTTATTTATTTATTTATTTATTCTACCTTTGATGTTTTAAATTGACATCCAAGATCTACCTGATTATTTTCAGGTTTCTAATAAAAAATTAGAGTACCTCGTTAATGTCCATTGGTTTCATTGGCTTTATAGGTTATGGATTAGGAATTACAGATTTTGGAAAATAAATTATTGCGTAGTATATTTGATACGATCAAAAATTAATCGATCGGAGTACGAAAATTAAACGTGTGACTATTACCCATCAAATATACTAGAGGTGAGAGCATCGATACAATTAAAATGAGTAAACAAGGTTGTGAGGATGTATAACGAACAGACTATCATAATTATGACCTTATAAATAACATTACTTAATAATATAGTTGAAATAAAACTTTTGAATGTTATCTTACAATGAGTAGTCAAAGCATGACAACGAATTAGATTATATAGAGCTAACCCTTCATAGGACATGGTCCTATTGTTACTTAACTTGGAGGACTGGTGATTCTATGTTTTATTACACAAATATATCGAAAGTGTTAAATGTCCTTCCATAAAACGTTTATTATGATCTTCACATAACATATCTCAGTTTATGATTTATTGTTGAACTTGTCATCCCCTTCTAATAACTGGAAACGTCTTCCTCCTTCTCGTTCTCTTGATTCCAAACTCCAATATTTTTTGCACATAAGAACCAAACTTACTGATTAGGAACTGTTGTTGAAGAACACTCTAAAAGATAGTACATACATCATTGAAGAGATAGTACTAGAGCCCAAGAGGAGAAAGAAGTCAGTTATTTCACCCAAATTTTTGATTATCTAAATGAAAACTATTTATTATTACTTATCAAAATTGATGAGACTGCCAACTATAGTTAGAGGGGATAAAAAATAACGGTTGTTAAAAAATGTTTATTTTTTTTTATTTATTGATATTGCTATGTATCGAGCTTTGGACATCCGGGATACTATTAAGGTGTTTCGTCATCTGCTCCTGATCAGGGTATCCTTCTGGGAAGCTTTTAGCATCCTCGGATGTGAAAACATCTGTATTAAGTTTGTCACATTACCAGAGGCCCCTGAGGAAATTAGATTGACAAACCTTTAAGTATCGAAGCA
>NW_027111427.1:1078767-1107683 GCF_000696795.3 Halyomorpha halys
GACTCAATTTATAATCAATTAATTAACTTATTTTTGGATAATTGCCTTCAGCGATTATCCTGGCATCCCAAGTAAATCAGCTAATAGAACATAGCAATATTTACAACTGTATAAAAAAATACAACAAGTAAATTTGATCATAATGACATAATGATAATGATATGATACATATAGGATGTAGAGAAACTACCCAGTAGTAGAACTCTAAAACAGTTAACAATATAAGGTCACGAGGACATCTTCTTTTCAGGCGCCTCGGAGGATTGCCAGGAATGGAAGAGGAAGCAAGATTAGAAACTAGTGGATTTGGGTGATTAGGGAGTTTATGAAAGGAATAATATCGGGTTTGGGCTAGATCGGTTACATTTAGGTCTTTATGGATGGTTTTATTAGTAACAAAATAAGGAACATTGAGGATTTTGGATTGTAAAGATTGGATATGAAAGGAATTCGAAGGTTTAGTGGAGCCCGTATGTTCTCAATTCCGTATGTTCAGATGGGCCTTATTATTGTCATGTAGATCGGTTTTTTGTAAGGAGTTGGAAGTTTAGACCGTTTGTTTAAAAATGTAAAAAACAAATAAAAATAATTTTTCATTTGTAGCTCCATATCTTTAAAACTATCTAACACACTTGAAAACCTAATTGAACATTATTTAAAGTAGAATAAATTTACCAAAATATGAGCCCTAGTAGAGCTGTTTATAATAGCTCCAGGATAACAATTTAAAAAATGTACTAAAAATAATTTGTTAGTAAATTTATTGTGGAATCTATATCTTAGCACGATAATGTGTACTCTGTTTATTAGTACTCAAATTAAAGCTAATTGATTGTGGTATAACGTAATTTATAATTTAGTAAGTTTATCTTCGTGAGAAAGTAGTTTTCATAAAATGGTATTTCATAAAATAAAATAGTATTTCCTAAAATGAATTGATTTCTAGTTCTTCAAAAAAAAAAAAATCCCTCTGAAGATAAACGTTATAATTTACTTTATAGTAAAATAGTGTATTTTTTAAACTTTAATTTGAATTATGGAAGTCATTTGTTCGTTTAATAGTTTCTAAGATATAGTAATTCATAAATCAAACATTTTGTTCAAACAACTTGAAATCAACATTTTGTGAATTAATTTTAGCAAATACCATGAAAATTACGACTCCTACGAAGATAAACCTCTTAAACTACTTGTAGCACATTAAATTAGCTTTAATTAATGGTAATAGACATCTGTACGTCTCATGATTCCTCATATAAAGATTTCCCACAATAAATTCACTGAATACTGATTTTTCAATTCATGTAATGTTACTTTTAAAAAAGACTGTATCTCGGGAACTATTTATTTTATATATTAATAAAATTTACATTTACTTTAATTATATTATTTCAATTTCTGCTGCAACAAGGCTGACCTGTGTGAGTGGGAGGTTATAAATGGTTTGTTATATGGTAGTGTATTAATTGTGGATAATCTTATATAAGAAAAATTAATTATTAATGATTTTAAATTTTAAAAAATAGGTAACTAGACTTAAGCTTACTAAGCTTATTAATAATAAATATGACTCTTTAATAATAGACTGTTTAAATAGGCTTTTAACTTATAATAAAGAAAATGACCTGGACAGAATAGCCTGCAAAAGAAACTTTAAATTAATGTGAGGAAGAAATATATTGAAGTTATGTTATACTATATAGTGAATAATTGTTGTTATAAGTGTTAAAAATGAAGATATAAGCTGTTAAATATTTAGATGTCCTTGAAGATGGCTAGAATGGCCGAAACGTTGGACTGGTAAAAAATAAAGTGTTGAGACAAAGATGGATACGAATTTTTGATTTACTTTTACTTTAAATAAAAATTCCAGCGGTTAAATTTCATTTAAATGATGTTCTTTCAGGTTTTTTAGTGTTTTAAATAGTTTTTAAAGATATGGAGTTCTGAATAAAAAGTTTACATTTTGAATTTCCCTTACTATACCTGGCAGACTCTTAAATTTTGAATAGTTATTAGTTTTCATTAAAGTAATCAAAAATCTGGGTGAAATAGGGCACTTTTTTTTCCACCGAGATCTTGGTTTATAGTAAAGGACTCTCTGTGTTATCAGTATTGAACCATAAGGATCGTTGAACATTTTTTATTATTTATATTTAAAAAAAAAAAAAGGATTCTCCTCGATTATTAGCAATTGACAAACAATTAGGACAAAAAATGGGGATAATAAAGAAATCTTTGGGAGGAATTGTGACAGAAGGCCAATAAATCGACAGTAAATTATCCCTAAGTTATTAGCCTCCATCTCCTTCCCAATGAAAAATGAGGGAGTTTTTTCTTCCCCTAAATGACCGATATATCTCGAGGCCCATCCAATTACTGATCCAATATTTATTATTATTATTTATTTAAAAGAAATAATCTGGTAATTAAGCAATTTTAAAGTGATGTATTAAATCAGAAAAAAAGCTTATACACAAAGCCTATTTTTGATTCCTATTATATTACCCCCTAAGTGACTTGTCCCACAATAAATAAAGAATATTATTATTATTTTTATTACATCCAGGTTTTCCTAGTGATGCCATTCACGATGCCCAGAATAAGCTAAGTTCTACGGATAATTAATTTGGGTTTTTTAATATTGCGTTGATACAGGATGAACAGAGATCAAACAGAAATAAAATATTAAAAAACTCCTCAAAATAGATGAAATAATGAAGAGAGAGAGAGGGGGGGGGGAGGGAGGTAAAATTGAATGGAAAAGTAAAAAAAAAAGAATAGTTAAATTAACTAAATTGATTGACATAGGCAGAATAGTTTGCAAAACATTTCTAGTTTTTGAAGTTGAGGCGTATTCATATTCATCAGTTTATTATTCATCCGAAACGTTGGACATTTAAAATATTAATAAAGAGCGTTTAAGACTAAACTTGGATATAAATTATTTTATTTAAACAATAAACACAGCCTCAAAGAAATGATAAAATTGAATATACCAATATATGTATATGGTATAAAATCATTATTGTCATTAATTAATAAATAAGTTAAAGAGATCGAAAACTTAAATAAATTTAATGACTATCTTCGTAAGAGTAGTAGTTTCTAAGAAATATTTGTCAAAATAAATTCACTAAAACTTTACAAATCCAGTGATAATTGATCATTATTTGGAAAAAAATGTTGGTATCTGAAAAATTATACCTCAGGATTACCTTATTTTATTATATGAGCAAAATATTTATTTATCTCCAGAATAAACTGAACCTTAGGTGGCATGTAGCTAAAATTGTTAGATATCTACTTTTTAAGAAAATTTACTGTATTTGTTATAATATAAAAATAACTCCCATTTTTAGTTTAATAATAATTCCATTTTTTTTGTAGTTATTACTTTTTAAATGTATTACATTTTACATTTATTATTCCTTCGACGTAAACCCATGACCTCTTCCCCTACAACATCCTTTAATAATACCCCACTTATTCCTGTCGAACAGATCTGTTACTTAGGACTACATCTCGACAAACGACTGACATGGAATCCTCATACAAGACTAAAAAGACAAGAAACTGCTCGTAGATTCCGACTATTGCAACATTTACTAGACAAACGGTCTAAATTGCCAATCCATTACAAAAGACTGATCTACATGACTATTATAAGGCCTATCTGGACATACGGAGTTGAGCTTTGGGGCTCCACTAAACCATCAAATTCCTCCCTATTATTTTTAAATTTTTTATATATATTATACACTTTTATTGTAAATTAATTATACTATGCGTACTTGTTACAAATTTAAAGACTCAATTGTTTTTCAAGTAATAATTATGCTGATATATAGGAACCTAATGCTGTTTCTCTCTCTGGTCACTAATTTATTATGGTTGCTTTTATGTACTAATTTATTGTTTAGGTAATCTTCAAGTTTATAATTAAATGAAAATTTTTGAAAAATAAGTCACGTTTTTCTACAGGAGCTTTTAGAGTAATAAAAGAAACCCAGCATCGTCAAATGTTGCTGACACAAAACTAAGTTCAATTTAACAAGCGGTTCCTAAGGCAATGATTAATGCACTAATTTTGTGAATCCATGAGCGATCCCTGGAACCCCTGATGACTGATGCATTATTCAAGGAGACAAATTAATATGGACCGAGTTCCATATGTCAAGCAGGCATGATGCTATTGTCAATCCTTTGACGAGGTCGTATCAAACCAATAAGAGGAACAATTTAGTTGTGCAATGGTTCATTCGTTGACAACTGGGTAATGGTTCAACTCTGAGTCCCGCCTCTCCACTTGCTCAACATTAATTATCGCTTGTAGCTCCAAGTCTTGAGAGAGTATATCTCCGCACTGTGGTTCATTCATGATTGACATGGATTTCAATTTAACTGTTTAAGTTTTTAATTATGTTTTGATAATAATTGGATAACATTTTTTTTTTTTAGTAAAACAACACAAGTGAACGATAGATTTTCTTTTTAAACTAAAATTTACAAAATTTCATTATTTATTTTAAATTTAATAATCCTTTAACTGGAAGATTCTTAAGGTATTATCTGGATTTAGTGAATGATACAATTTCTTCCTTATTAAAACACATTAGTTTATTTCATACTACACAGCAACGTTTCGGGAGATTTCCCCCATCTTCAGGCTGCTAAAAAACAAATTCAACAAAACCATAAACATGTGCTTATAACAACATTAATATATCATTTACAATCAAAGAACTATTTATAAATTATTCACCTGATAACAAAAAACCTATATATGGTATATAATTTTCTCCTATTTGTCTATTTGCTAATATATTATAATATTAATGTCATTGTTGAGTAAAAAACTTTCAATTAGTCATACATTTTAGGAGAATAATTACCTTTCTGAAGGTTATCTTCCAAAGTGATAACAACCATATAGACTATAAAATAATTTTCTCCTACCTCCATTATCACAAAGATGAACATTAAAAGTTAAAATTAACAATTTTTCAAAACCCATTTCTATTCTATTTATTATATAACATTATTTTCTTGGAGTTAGTAGCACAGTCCCTTACCACTGAGCTATCCCGCTCTCCATTATTTAGAAATATATATATATTATATATATATTCAGATGTACCTAATTGATTTTTCTTATAATTAAAAGTATTAGGACAAGATTTAGAATCAGTGTCATGACAAAGGGAGTCATGATATCATTATATTGACGGATAAAATACGACTCACTGGTCTGGGAAGGGGAAACCATACAATATTTAATTCCCCTGTTTGCCTGGTTTCGGGATAGGAGAGTGGAAAGGGTTTCACGAAAAAAAAAGGCTTCTTTTGAATTGAATCCTGCTCCGAATTTTCCGCTGACTTATAACACCTTATATCGACTAGCACTTAGGTATAAAGTGTATTTTTTCAATTAATAAATTTTCTGATTAAAATTTTTTTTTAATTTGTACATTTACAATCCAATTATTAATTAACTTCATCACACCTTTATTTTTTTCCACAATGTTCCCAATCTTTTAACATTTGTCTATGTGTCTCCACTACAATCCTTATTGCCTTTACCCTGAGTTTAAATAAATAATTGTAACCTAGCTGACCGCTGTGAAAATTTTGCCCAAACTATGGGTAAAAATAAAATTTTAATAAGGGGTTTAAACCTTGGATTGGCATTAGACAAACGACTTAATGGACTCCCCACATAAAAATAACAAAACAAAAGCTAAATTTCCGACTTAAATTATTATTTCATCTTTTAAATAAACGATCAAAATTACCACTTTCAGAAAAACTAAAGATTTATACTTACCTTCTCAGACCAATTTGGACTTACGGTGCACAAATTTATGGATATGCCAAAAAAACTAACTTACTGAAACTGCAACAGTTTCAATCAAAATTACTAAGACTGATCAGTAGTGCTCCCCCCTACATCAGTAACAAGAACTTACACAAAGACTTACGAACTACCTACGTACAAACAACCATTAAATCATTATATAAACGGTTTCACGACGCACTTCCAACACACACTAACCCTCTAATTCAAGGACTATCAACACTAGACTTAGCTGGAATAGGGACCTCTTAAATTGATTTTTTAATTTCAATTTTAATGGAGAGGCATCATTGGATGACCTTAACCTTCATGCCTTCATGACTTTTTTCTCTCTCTCTCTCTCTCTCTCTCTCTACATCTCATTCGCTGGTTGTAAAAATACTTTTACAGTTGTGAATAAACTTAATAAAGAAAAAAAAAAGAAAAAATAAGGGATTTAATACTCCAGCTATTAAACTAAAAAAAAAATCGTACATAGAAACTTAAGAAAAAATCAAATGTTCAAAATTTAAATTTATGTTACTCCAATGTCATTCACAAGATACATATCACTCTTAATCAATAATATTCCAAAAGTTATAGTGGGCAGTTTTCAGTAATGTAGTAAACATCAATTACCAACGACATTTATGTAAATATTTTATTTTCAACATTATTTCAAGAACATTTAAATTTTTAGATGCAAGTAATATTTATAAATGGGCATTATGCGTTTGGAACCCAGACTAAATTATATTAGGACCTCTTTGCCATAACGATTTAATATTAAGTAATAATATAGAGTATCATAAAATATTAAAATCCATTTGAATGTTTTTATTACATTTAAATACTTTAACTAAGTATTTAAAGGGTAAAAATTTCATCCATTCAATTCCTCTTCAAGGTATAATTTGAAATGCAAAGAATATAAGCTGCTTAATGAAAATTTATTTAAAAAAAAGTATTGTCCATCATAGGCACTTTGGAATCGCGTGTCACTTAGGCTTAAGAAGACTAAGCTCTTAGGAACCACTCTAGACTTTCTCATTGTACCTTCTACTAGGGACTAATGAACCGAAACACCACTTAAGTTCACGCTGTTAGTGGCCATCAAAGGAGTAAAAGAACAACCCAACAGGGATTACAACTCCATTTTACAAGTTTACAGTAATAATTATTTTGATAGATTTTTAAATATTACACAGGTATAAAAAAAAAAATAAAGGTTTTTTGTTTTTATAGTACCACTTTATATAATCGATTTTTTACAATTAGATCTTGTGAATAAAAAGGTACTCTTCCTTGTTTTAATTATTTTTTATGACATTAAAAAACAATAATAACCTTTTGGGATTTTCACCCCATCATGAGATATTTTCAACAAATTCTCAAATTCATCCTATGCATACAACACTTATGTTGTAATATGTTTTAAAATATATGGTTAATAGATTAGTCATCTTTTGTAGAATAGAGGTAGGAGAGTATTGGCTCAGTTTATAATCTATTTTTTATCTATGATAAACATAACCTGGTTTCAGAAAGGTATTTTAGATCTTATTTATAATATGTTTTTTTTTAATTATTAAAATTTGACATTAGTGACATATTATGTTATTGTTAGCATTATAAGACTAATAAGCAGAGTTGGGCAAAAAGTATTCCATTGACGAAAGACGAATAAATTTTTATTCGAAGAAAAATACGACTAAATAATCCGAATAATTTTTTATTCCAATATTTAAAATATTATTTCAACCATTAGTAATAGATATTATTGGATCGTTATTTTTATCATATAAATTTGCAACTTTATTATTCACTTCAAAATCCTTTCAGTTATTATTATTTTTTATTTAAAATAATTTAATTTTTTTTTACTTTATTTTCATTTTAGAATTTGTAAATTAACATATTAATTGTATCAATTTAGATCATTTCATATTGCACGTATCTAGCTTATAAATTGTGTAGTCTCCACAACGCCCTAATAGTCTAAACTGTAATATTTTCATTTCATTTATATCCATCATTTTTATGTTATTTTGGCACAGACTGATAGATGTTGTCATCTAGTCGGACTACATTGGATGTAATTTTTTAAATAATAAAATTTTTAAAAATTGGACTCAAAATACTGTTAAAAACAGGAATTCAAAATCTTTCATTCTCAAATTTTCAACATACTTCCCCTCACTGTATATTACATACATAGGTTACTGAAAGTAAAAAATGAATTCTTTAAAAAAAATTAACAACTATAATGATCTATATAACAAATATATTCAAATAATTATTATTGAAAAGTAAATATGGAAGAAGTAAATATATTTATCGAATAATGAATTGGTGGACCCTTAAGCTGTGAAGAGAAGTTGAGAACTTGGAACATTGAGCTCTTCCACGATTAAGATACTGAGTTGAATTATTCATTAACTTTGCCGTAAGATGTTATGAACCTCGTTTTAAACTAAGATGGTATTAATACTCAGTTGAATTATTAACTACTCAACGTTAATAATACAAGTGATTATTATTCGCTTTCTGGAATTATTCATTTCGTAATTAGGCCCATATTAGGAGGGTTACTAAACTGGAATGCAATTTAAACTATAATTTTTTTTATCTGCTGAATGTAGAGCAGTATTAATCGAGAATTTTTTAGGGTTAAGATTGCCGAAATATAGTTTTTTAAAAATTCTATTTTAAAATAAAATATTAAAGATATGCTAAACTACTATTATCAATAATGTTTGGTTAATGTAGTGACAACTAGTGGAACCGTTGTTAAAAAGAACAGAAGGAACTAAACAAATACAATGTAATCTCAGTTATCCGAATTGGTGTAAAAAACTGTAGATATGCCTATTGATGATGATAGATGTTGTAAACTATATTGAATGATCTGGACTTTGCTTCCTTTATCCTCTCCGCATTCCTATACCTCTCTCTCCTCTGCCGCTGGGAGGCACTCCAGGATGTCTCTACTCACTCATAGTTGATTTTTACAAATAAAAGAGAAGAAAGAAAATTGCTTCTAGAAACAGAAAATAGGTCTATCATGCACATGTTTTTTCTTCTCCCCACAGACAGCGCTAGAGAAGTTAGGTTTTGTTGTAGGCCACATGGGGCGCTAGTAGTGCCTACATTATTATTAGCTCATCCGATTCAGACTTTCAGTTCCCGAAACAGTTTTTACATAGCGTTTCCTAATTCCTATGATCGTTATTATAATATATTATGTCGGAATTAAAAATACATAATATCTACTGTATAAATCATTTGATTCTGTGAAACTAATTTAATTAATAGGAGAAATGTGTATAATGCAAATTCTGTTGGTGACATATTTTTTTTTTTTTTATCAGGTTTTTAATAAATCCATTCAAAGGGTATTTTTTTTACTTATAAATAAAAAATCTAATAGATTTAACATTAAATCATCACTTACATTGGGTATGTAAAATAAAACAATTTTTTTTTTACTTTCAAATTTCCAATAATTTTTTTTTTTTAAATAAATAAATTAACATAGTTTTGTAAATTCTCATTGTAAATTTTTTTTACACTCCCAGTGCTTTCAGTAATCCGAACACCACTCTGCAGCAATTGGTTTGGATTAGCGAGATTACATTGTAGAGGTATCTGGTATTCATGGAATTAGCAGAAAGGTACAAGAGGTTTATATTTATTATAACTCCAAATAGATACTAGGAACTTTATTAAGTTCACAATACAACCTTAGGAAGTAGGAACTGAAGGTTGTAAGAGAGACGAAAGAATAAAAGTATTGTCCAAGAAGGTTGATGAGTTGGCTAGTCAAATATTGTATATTCTTATACATGTAACGAATTTGCTAATTGCTCTTGCAACACAAAATTTTTCCGTAACCCTCACTCTTTTCACCAGTTTTTGTCCTTTTCTACATCCTTATCTATTTGCACTTTGCAGGGCTTAATCAGGACCAAATGAACACAAATATAAACATTCTAAAGTATGATTATACTATAAGAATATTCATAGAAAGATTTATATAATTAAACAACGATGAAAACTGCAGGAATATAAATATAAATTAAAAAAATAATAATTGATAAAACATTACAGTCATGAATGATCAATTCTATCATTCATTACTGTACTCACTAAAAATAATGAGGCTGAATATAACCTCCCTATCATGATGTCATAATCAATCATCAATATCGCATAAAAAAACTTCTCTTATCTTACTTTGAAAACATTTACTTGCAGTTAATTGAACAGTCTTATATGTATGAACAGAAATATGTATCGACATGGAACCAGATTTTTTTTATTTATTTATTTTTTTTATTTTTTTTTTTTTACATTTCCATATATTTATTTCAAATTATTTGAGAATATTTTGCTATTGATACTTTTGCTGATAAAATTAGTGATATGGACTGCATGATTAAGAAAATAAAGTAAATTAAGGTTTAAAAATAAAGATGAATCCCATAAAACTATATTATCAAGTTTTATAATAAAAAAGTTATTAAAGTTAAATAATAATAAAATTAAATAATTATATATAAAAAGTTAATTAAGGGGTATGTCAAAAATATTACATTAGAAAGATCATCTTTCTTAATAATGGTTAATGTAATTTTGCCTTTGTGAAATTCATATCGATTAAAATAGAATTTTAATTTAGTAATCTTTTTTCGCTTCTTCCTTGTTCTTCATTTTTTGTTATGGGCTAGTATTGACTCACTCATGACGAAATGGTTTTTAGAACAAAGCTTCTGAGCTCAGCTCTTCTGTTGTCTTACTCTCTTGACTTTGTTCACTTGAGTTCGAAGTAAGCTTGCTTCTGACTAGCAGGCCATAGATGGCATCTGGTGACCATAGATTGCAGCAGATTCTTGCTCTTAATATAATAATTAATAAATAATAGTTTTGAATTGAGTTAGTTTCCTAAATACTATCTATAACATGCACCTAATTTAACTCATTATCTTTACTCCATCTAAAATAATAAAACTAAACTGTTATGATGCTGTCAAATGAAGTTATCATTTAAGTTGACTATTAAGACTGCTACAGTTTTAATCGAACAGTAAAGCCGCCTCTGCCTTCCAGATAGCTCTAGTAATTAGCAGTCTCAGTTAATTAATTAGTGGAAAACTCTCTGGGGTAAGATAAGGTAATTGGAAGCCATGAAGAAAGGTGCTCTGCTCTATCAGTAATAGATTTTATAATCTTATAATCTCACCGTTCTGCTAATGTCTATTGAGCTTAGCTCCAAGTACAAATGTTATTTTGTATAAGCCTTCATTAGAACTGGTGAAATTTTACTAACCATTAGTTTCTAAATTAACAAGTTTCCAACAAACCAGATTTTTTGATGCATCTTGTAAAAGGAAAATTAATGTTCCAGTTTAGTTTCAGATAAGATTTACAGGGAACAACTTAAGTTTTAATATTGCACTTCGTTAAGGACGTGATGAATGAGCGCGTTGGATTGTGAGTGATAAAGTGCTTCAGAGCAAGGTGGGTTCGATTCTCACCTGTTGTTATCTTACTTGATCATTTATAACACCATGTGTATGTAGTGCTCCTTAAACTCAAGGCCAGGTACACCTTCACTTTTGAATTGCTTGTTAAATTTGTAGAGGACTGTATGAAATTAATTGAATGAAATTAAGGATTACATGACATAAAGATAATTTATCTGTTGAGGCTGGCTGAACAAGAGAGAATGGTTAAACACTAAATCTATTGTTATTACAGGGATGAAGGGTAGCCGAAAGAAAACATTTATTTATAAGATAATTAATTAATTTTGACTAGGGTTTAATGATGATGATATGTTAGTTATGTGAACTTACTCTATGATTTAATGTTTCTTGTTTCTTGCCTTCCATATCCCTTCGTCTACCCTCTCCTTGGCTACCGGGGGGCTCTTCGGTGGTATCCTTGCTCACTTATGATTCATTGTAGAATAGAAGTGAAGAAAAAAAAAAAAAAAAGGAGCGCCTCTGGCCAAGGCTCACGAGTGTAAGTGCCTGATGTTTTCTTGGTCACATGGGGTGCTGGTGTTACAATCACGGCCATATATTCGGAACACCATGTTATTGAAATTGTTAATTTCCACTTAGTAAAAATCTTTTATTATTGTTATCTACAGTGTCTGATATAATTTTATTGCTTACGTGACCCTTAGCTCCACCTTCCAGTTCCTTGTCCCATTTGGTTGTATATGGACTCCAAAAGATCCAAGTTATTACCTTAATTATTAATTGAAAGGCGAAATTATTAATTAATTAAAAAAACTGTGAATTCAATTAATTAAAATGTGAAACTACTGCAACATGGGAATCTGTGGTAAATTTGATTTAATTAGAGTTTGTAATGATGGAGAAACTAAGTATAAAAAAAAAAAGTATATTCCCAGTTTGTTTGTTATCCTACAAAATGGAATAGAGAACTGCTGGTAAACCATATAAAGTGTTGAGGGTATCATATGCTTGGCATTCAAAATATGTTTAACAGTAAGTGTATTCCTCATGTTAGGCATATAAGTGGAGAATCGCTGGCTATAAGAGGCGCGTATGACGTATTCGAAGGCGCTTCAAAATCACCTTCTTTCTACGCACATTTCTAGTTAATGATATCCAAGAGGTGACGTCACTTCTGCTTCTCCTTAATTTATTATCAGTAACATTTTCCCACGTTTATTTCCATTTCATTTAAATCCTTAACTAATGAAATCATGTAATAATAATATTCTGGGCCGCCTATAGCTCAGACTGTATCTTAACCGAATTGATGACTATGGCGGTGCTGGCATGGGGGGGTTGACTTTTTTCATTTAGTGGTGGTCCCACAAAATGAAAAACTTTACCCCCCACTAGGGTTAGGCAGTAGAGGACTTCGATGGGGGTCTTGGCCGAAAAAAAATTGTTTTAAATAATATTCTATGAGGGTAATCATCGACAAGCACTTCGCGATATGTTTAATTTTTTATACAATGATTTTTTTCGCTAGAATGCACAGTTTATTAGTTATATGTGAAATGCCGAAATAAAGGCCTAATTTGATATTTTATTAAATTAAGAAGCTAGTTAGTATAGGCTTAAGCACGACCAGACGAAACCCATGTCATGTTAAATGTGAGGGATGTTAGGAAAAGCTAAATGCAGCTTAAGATCCAGTTATTTAACCCCATTTTTTTATTAATTTAATAAAAACTATGTATAATTGCTACCCAAAATTGATGAATCTGCCAAGTATAGGTAGGAGAATAAAAAATGGCTTTTTTTTTTTTTTCGGAGTTCTATATCTCTACAACTACCTACAACAATCGAAAATCTAAGAGATCGTCATTTAAAGTAGAGTAAATTTGTTAAAATAGTCTCTTCTTAAAATAGACTTCAATAGTTCTCAAGATATAGCTTTTTAAAAAACAACATTTCATGAAACTTTATACAACGTACTGAAATACCAGTAGTTATTTAATTTATTTTGAGAAATGTATATGAGCTATAATGTAGTTTATGACATTTATTTTCGTAAGAGTAGTAGTTTTCATGAAATTTGCTATAGTAAATTGATTTATAGTTGTGTATGAAAATACAAAAAAAAAGGCAATCCTTCCCCGCCGAACCCGCCCCGCTAAATTCGCGGGGAGCGACGGTCCTATATAACTTTTTAAATAGTAGCTTAAAACGGAAAGAGGAGACTTTAAGATAGTTTAATCGAGCAATATTTAAGAAGCTCCTGAAATTCAAAAATAGCATGTAAATTGAAAAACAGTAGTTCATAGTAAATTTTCTTTGCCAAATTTATATTCATATGTGAATATTATTATAAAAACTATTACCCATACGAAAATAAGTGTCATAAACTACTTTATAGTAAGTTAAATTTCCTTTATTTTGAGTGTTGGCAGAAATGTGTGCGTCTTATGGGTCTAGAAATATATTTTTTCAAAAATCCAACATTTTATAAAACAAAATGAAACAATTTTTTTGTCAGGTGTATGTTTTATAGACTGCATTTTATGCTGTCGGTTCATGTATTAATTGTAACATATTATGCATTATACCATTATCCTGCATATATAGATTATGTATTATACCATCCATATTCCAAGTATTTTTTTTATCCCATTGCTATAACTTAACAAAGATGTTAGTGAATCTTTCATTGTACAATCTAGAATTCTCAAAAAGCTTAACTTGATTCTAACTTGAGAATATAGATTAAGGAAATTCAAACAAAAAGAGAAAATAAACGAACAAAAAAGTGAGGGATTTATTGATGGTAGTCTCTTTCTGAGCGATACGGTTCACGGGTTTTCTAAAGAAGATGGATGTCCAGGAAAAGCTAGTCGTGTGTCTGCAGTTGACTTGGATTGAGTGGCCCAAAGCTTCATGTCTGTCCATAAGAACCGTCAAAATAAATTAACTACTAAAAATATTTTTGTGTCTAAAGCTGGATAACTTTGTTACTTCTAGTTCTTACTAATTATATTAGTAATTATTAAACATACGATTCGGTAAATTTAAGCAAAAGAGAATCCCCTTGAATTTCTCCAATATATGTATATAAATTTGAGATAAAGTGCAGTATCAAAAGTAATTCTAAACTCTTAATTAACATTATAAAAATCTATATAAACAGGTTTTATTGATTTGTTTTAACAATAAAGCAGTATTCAAGTTTCCTTTGTACGTGCTATATCACAACCCCCTTCCTTTTTTTTTCTTTTCAACCAGTATCGATTTTAGTTTTGTTTTTTAATTTCGTTTCTATTTCTCCCCCTCCCTTTTTTTTTTCTTCTTGTTTTTTTATCGTCTTTGATATAAAGAAAAAAAAAGACAAACCTTTGAAAAATCCGTCACCTTACTCAGCTGAGGAATTTCCATTTTTACCGAAAGTTATGATGGCACAGGCTCACGCTAACGCCTTAGGAAGGAAATATATCCGTACAGCAATGACTCAGGATCTCATGAAGGCTGTGGCTAGTCTTGAGAGATTCTTAGGTGAAATGGCTGTTCTCAGACACTTTTGAAAGGCATTGAATGCGCTATCACTGATGGCACCATTGGTCAGCAGGATAAAACGGCCTATCTTGAATCAAATTCAAGCGAATGAAGAAGCGCCGTGGAGTGAAGGACAGGTTAAAAGGAGGCTTTCGGGGGTGATTGACGGGCCCCAAAGGAAGACATCCTTTAGATATTTTCAGAAACAAGGAATTACAGCGTCCAACGGCGAAAACGCAGCTGACCTTCTATTATGTTTCAAGCACATCACGGAAAAGCTATGAGAGACTAAAGATGTGGACTAGGCGGATAGTGTTTCTGTTGATCATCCTAAATGTACAACTGGCTAAAGATCCGGGGAAGAAAGAGGACTTACCTAGAGAACGCACATTCGTCGAATTTTATTGCCATTGGCGGAGAAGAGAATACCGGGATGGAGGTAAAGGAACAATGGTGAACAAGCGTAGCCCATAACTAATAAGGCGTCCCTTTTTTTTCTTCTAGTCTGTTTCGGGAAATATAATTCCGTGACAATGCGATGAAGAGGTACGGAAATACGATGAGGCAAGGAACCTAGACAGACAAAATTCAAAAATGGCGGGCGCCGAGAAGATCGCAAATGCTACGGTTGCAGCAGGAGTGGATACCTGGACCCTGTTTCATAATAAAGTAAAAACTAATACTATTAGTCTTGTCGTTTACTTAATACAATTACACTGACTTTTACAATAGTAACTTGTACTTTAGTACTTTTTAACTCCTGTAATATCACTAATAATCCTCCCTGTTATGAAGAAATAAGTATTAGTGTAATTATCACGTTGTTTCGATACTTGTATTTTGAACTAATACTATTATTTCTCATTATGAAACAGGGTCCTGGTGGCTCGATGCCCGAGTACTCGTGTTTTGAGTGTGGTGCAGAACACATTGTTATAAACATAGTCTGCTGAAAAAAATAGTACATATGAATAACATATTTTTTATGGCATGATGTAGAAAGTATATGAATATAAATAATCACAACTTAAAATAATCTGTGATAAAATGCAATCATAATCTATTCAATTAAAGTTCCCTTATAATAATAATTAAAAAATATATACTGCCACGGAATAGTGCAGAAAAGAAAACAAAATATCGGACAAATGTATTAGACGAAGCAATTCATTTGATGATTGAAGGTCCTTAAGGGAAAGTCTTGATGACTGTAAATGCTTAAAGGCTAAAATGTAACATTAACAACTAAAATCAAGGCATATTCAATACCAATAAAAATAACTTGCGTGTTAATTAACAAGCTCTTGTCGTTGTGTATCTTGTTTTAGAAAGAATGTAATTAACGGTGAACACATCCTCTTCAATTGTTTAATCTAAAAAAACATGACAGAAGCGATTTAATTGGATCGGACGATTTGTTATCGGTTGAATTTATCACGTGATTGCAGGGTCGGACCCCAATGGACTCCAATAGGGAAACCAATCGCAATAGGTACAGGACAAAAGGATCCATGACCTCCAATCCCGGTTGATTATTTCCCTTTTCAGGTTTACTAGGCCTCAGGGCGAATCTCATTAAATCGGAGGTTTGCCAATATTAATTAGCCCTTATCGGTGAAACCAGATACCGCTTTTAATTGACTCCGGTTTATTTTGGCGAGGGCTGCCTGTAGCTGAGGGAGTAAGAGGTTTAGGTCTTTTTAACCTCGGAACTGCATCAGCTTCGGTGCAACTTTTATTTCTTTGGTGGCCCATTGTACAATGGTAGCCTGAATGTCAGGAATGACCAGGGAGTGATAAACAAAAACAATCATCTTGGCATTATATTTTACACTGTACAGGAAAATATACAGCTATAATTTTTGAAGTTTCTTTGGTCACCTGTTGAATAGATTCGATACTTAGGACTCCATCTTGACAAAAGACTTACATGGAATCCACATACAAGACTGAAACGACAAGAAACTGCTCGTCAATTTCGATTGCTACAACACCTTCTTGATAAACCCTCTAAACTTCCCATACACTACAAAAAATTATTATACACTATGATAATCAGACAAATTTGGACATATGGAATTGAGCTCTGGGTCTCTGGCAAACCATCAAATTCCTTCCGTATCCAATCCTTACAATCCGAAATCCTACGTAAAATCCTTGTTGCTCCTTATTACGTTACAAATAAACTCATTCACAAAGACCTTAACATCCCATTCGTAGCAAATTTGGCCCAAAACAGATATGCGTCTTTTCATTCCAAACTACTTACCCATCCTAACCTATTGGTTCTTAATCTTTCATCCTTAACAATCCCTGATAACCCTCGTCTGAAAAGAAGATAGTCACGGGACCTTTTAATTTAAATTAATGCTTGAATTACCACCAATGGGTGGTTCCTTCCCAAGATTTTCAAGTGTATATGAAACATACTACATATTTACCTGTTGTATTATTTTGTACAGTTGTAAATTACAATAAATAAATAATAATAAAAAAAAAAAAAAAGTTTTATAGTAGTTTTAAGGTACAGAATGCATTGATTTTTGTTGTTCAAGATGTTCAAGTGTAAATGAAACATTAAATTAATAAAAAAAATAACAATAAATAAATAAAAAAACAATCTTTGTGGTATCCTTGCATATTTCCGCTACTTCTTATCTATACCCTATTAAACCCCAGAGCTTTAGATCAAATTTAGCACAATTATCCTACTAACGCCGAATCCCGTCTTTCTGGACAGCAAAGAGGGATGAAAATAAACCAGAAAAAATTTTTTTAAAAAATTTATAGTATTGATTTTCGATCTCTTGAACGCTTCTAGAGGACAAAAAATACATTTAATTATAAGCCAGTCTGTATAAATAAATATTAATTATAAAAAATACAACACTTTTCCGAATACTAAAAATATTTACGCGTCGATTCAGCGCGGATCAACCATTTTGGTTACCAACAATTTTAATATCTTTTTCTATGCTTTGGGGACGATAAAAGTAATTTTAAAAGTCATCAGAGTACTACGAAAAACAAGATATGTTTTTATTAGTTATTTTTTTATCATCATTCAACAGTACTGATTTTTCTTTCAGTTTATAATATTGAGAAAATCTCAACCAGAAATCAACATTTTTTAAAATTTATTTTAGCTAACCTCATGAAAACTATTACTCCTACGAAGATAAACGTCATAAACTACTCTATACTATATATATACTAGCTTTAATTTCAGCGCTTGAAGACATCTGTATTTCTAATGGTTCCTTTCTGATTTTTCATGAATCAAAAGTTTTGTTTGAGCAGCTAGAATCTGTTAATTTACTCTGTAAGCATCATGACAACTAGCTCATAAAAAGATAAAAGTAATATATTTTAGCAAATGTACTCCATTTTAAATTATGTTCTAGTTTGTTTTCTAGTTGGTAGCTCAGAATAAAAAACTTTTTGTTAATGTTTTGAAACAGGAGCTATTATTGCAGGTAGCCATGATCTGACTGGCAGACTCTCATTATTTTATTCGCAATTCAAAAAAGATTTTAAAAATTGCTACCAAAATTTTTATGATACGTCTATTTTTTTTCTCCGGGACTAGTAAAGACAACGATGAATCCGTCATGTGGTGGAACAAAGCTCTGGGAGCCAAATAATTTTAATCTTTTTTTTAAATAAAAAAATGAAAGTTGTCTTTCTCGATCAAAGAGATGATGAAAGAATAAGAATTTAAAAAGTTGAAGATTAATTATCGATTGGTGTGGGTTGCGCATTGCTGCTTCCGCCGAATCCCGTCTTTCTGGACAGCAAAGAGAGATGAAAATAAACTAGAATAAAATTTTTTTTAAAAAATTTATGGTCAAGCCAGTCTGTATAAATAAAAATTAATTATAAGAAATATAAATTATTAACGTAAACTCCACTTGTCAGTTAAACCAATGTTAATAAATTAAATTTCAATTAATTAAAAAAAAATAATAATGTTTCTACATAAATATAATAATAGATTCATATAATTTCCAACTAGTAGAATGCATTTAATAGTATAAAGAAGCATTTTTGCCCGCCAAAGAATAATGCTGTAAGTTATATTTTAAAATAAGCCATAAACAGGCTAATTACAATATACAATTTTTTAAAAATATCAAAATATGTACTTAGCAAAAATTTTGGCTTTAGGAGATATACCTTCTGAAAAACAAAAGTAATAGCTACCTTGATTAATGGATAAAATTAATTAATAGTTTAGTCTGTACATTCGACAGGAATTTTGAATTTGTAGAAAGATGGGAAAGTCAAATGCATACTGTTATTAATTAAGCTAATAAAAAAATAATAAATGTAATAGATGAGGAGTTTTATTTGTTGTATGAATTTTAACTTTAATATTAGATTCATTAATACCACTGGGAATAAACGTGGATTGTGTTAAAGACTAGATACGAATTTTTCAAATTAAATTAGAAATCATCTTTGAAAGATATTATATATAAGATAAGATGTGTACATATTCATGCCGTTTTTCAATTTCAGGCAATTTTTGAATATTGCTCGATTTAACTATTCGTAAAGTCTTCTCTTCCCGTTTTAAGCTAATATTTTAAAAGTTATATAGGACCGTCACTCCCCGGGGGTTTTAGCGGGGCAGGTCCGACGGGGAAGGATTGCCTAATTTTGTGTTATGATCTCCTCTTGTGAGATTGTGATATATCGTACATCGACCAACGTACTCGCTATAATTGTCAGTTTGAAAAGTGAGATAAGTAAGGCTACCATGGAAGGCCATGTATTATATTATATATTTGTAATTGTAATTATATATAAATAAAGAGGATTTTGAAAATAATAAAAAAAGACGGGAGTAGTGGGTTTCTCGCCGTTTTTCTATTTCAGGCGCTTTTTGAATATTACTCGATTTAACTATGTTAAAGTATCATCTTCCCGTTTTAATCTAATATTGTGATATAGATATATAGTGATATAGGACCATCGCTCCCCGGGGGTCTTAGCAGGGCTGGTCCGGCGGGGAAGGATTGCCTTTTTTTATGTTATGATCTCCTCTTGTGAGATTGTGACATATCTTACATCGACCAACCTACTCGCTATAATTGTCTGTTTGAAAAGTCAGATAAGTAAGGCTACCATGTTGGGTGGGAGTGGAGGGTTTCACGCCGTTTTTCAATTTCAGGCGCTTTTTGGATATTACTCGATTTAACTATCTTAAAGTCTCCTCTTCCTATTTTAAGCTAAAATTTCAAAAGTGATATTGGACCGTCGCTCCGCGGGGGTCTTAGCGAATAGGACATAGGACATGTATATGTAATATCTTACTATTATAACGAGCGTGAAAACATGCTTCCTTTATTAGGCAGGTTGTTCGGTTCCTAACGCCTATACGAAAAAATATTTAGGTGAATGTACATTGATAGAAGAAAATGTAATAGAAATTTTAATCGGTGCTTTGGCAGGTCGTCTTCGCTATTTCTAAAGTTAAGTATGTGTATATATAGTTTTCTTTTTAAGATAGGCTCTTTAGAACTTTCGCCGCCCGAACCAGTCTTCTCCATGCCTGCCTATCTTGGGTTACTGGTTTCCAGTTTGCTGCATGTAGCTCTTTCATATATTTGTCGATTCTATCCATCTTATCATTGGCCTCCCACATGTCTCTTGCCTTGTATAGAGGCTACCTGGATGGATTGCTTTGAGTCACATGCCCCGCTTATGTTTACCTTCTTTCCATCATATCATTAGATGTAAACTAACCAGAACCCGCAAGCTATTAATTCTTTCATTAATTCGTTGTGTTGAGGCTCTGTTGGCAGATCACCCTTGTATATATACCAAAATCAGTATGATTAGGGACAGATAAGAAGGTTTTAAAAACCTCTCTGGTAGACAGTATTTAACCATGCCTGTATTATGTATATGTATATAATATAATATAATATGGGATATGTAAATAAAGATACATTTATTACTCATTCTGTTTTATGACATTAATATAGCAACATATTAATAAAATCTTATGCACTTCTCGATAAAATTTCATGATTGTGATGGTAAAATGAATGGTCTTTTCATATAATATATTCCGATATCGGTTCATGTGAAAATTGCTACTCAAAGAGGTGAAAAAAAACCTTTTCCACTAAAAGAAAAAAATCATTTTATCCCACTCCTTTTGATTACAGGTAAAAGCTTTAGGTAAAAAGTAATTAAATATTTTTTTGTCTTTTTACCTTTATTGAGTGTATGTATAGATTTACGGACAAAGAATTAAAAATTGTGTAAATTAAAATTCAAACTCTTTTAATTTTAATCTCTTATTTTTTTTTCTTGTAAAACAGAGTTCATAAAATTGTTCCAACTTTAACAACTTTTTAATATTTAAATACCTAATAAGAAAAAAATTATAACTGTACATTGCTATCGTGAGACTAATAAATTTAAGGATAAAAGCATTTTTATCTTACTGTTCACAATATTATATACTTTTGGTGAAAAAATCGTTTTTATTTAATAAATTAGTTGTGATAATTAATGAATTTATTAAAATAATTCGAGTAACGTTAGAAGCTATGAATTTAAATAAACTTTAGCATAATTACAATTTACATTTTCACATTTCGAATTTCTTCGTTACAATCAGATCTGATCATAAATTCATATTTAAGCACATATGTTTTGGATTTTGTACAAAATTAATTTAGTTTCGAATTTTTACAAAAATGGTCTCTCGTCTTATTCGGGCTTAGTGATGGGTGGCTCATGAGCTATGGGTTAAAATATTTCTTAGCTAGAGATTTTTTTTTTTTAATAATGTTCTATGTAATGATCAATTAATAATTGAGCGTGAATATACATATACATTAGTGCTAACATTACGGCCAGAATTTCAAGTCTTCTTTAGCCCTAAGAACATAATGAATAAAATAATTACAGAATAATTAAAAAATAACAGGCAATATAGATAAATAAATCATGTTAAGAGACTATATATAGTCTAAGTATAATAAGATAAAGGCTATATGATAGTAAGTAATTTTTAAATTAAGAACTAAGAAAGAACAAGAAAATAATATAATATTGACTTTTATCCGTTATTTGCTTTCTTCAATACATTCTTAATCTGAAATCGGCCTGTACATTGTCGGTATTTTCTTCACATTTTCTTTTTTAACAATTTTCTCCAGCTAATTATATTTCCTATTCGTATTTTTGTAGAATTAATTCCTCATAGACATGCCCACCACTTTGCTTTCCGATTCGTGGTCAATTAGAATTTTAAAATCTACAAACTCAGAGTCATTATTAGTCATTGTCTCTATTTATTATAACGCCCAAGTTAATCTTTGAACAAAGATTGAAAAATAAATCAGAGCATTAAATATCACTTGAAAAATTTCTAAGCTTAAGAAATATTTTAGAAAAAGGCATTGGTTTGATTGTAGCAAGAAGCTGATTACAAAAACTTTAATTATGCCCATTATGATGTTATATCAGTTTGGTTCTCTAGACCCAACCTTACTTCTGTAATTTACCACATTGCCCAAATTTCCCGTTGAACCATCGCTACCATAAAGCAGTTCAATAGAATCTCCTTCCAATTAATACCCGTCAGCCCTTAGTTTCCTCCCTTGTTTTCCTCCACTTTGACTATGGCTTCCTGGTATATGGTGGACTTCCAGGTAATCTCGAATCTAAACTTAAACGTCTTATGAATTGCGCAGTACGGTTTATTTTCGAAATCACCAGAGATGGGCATTTAGTCCAGTATTACGCCGAGCTGAAGTGGCTTAATCCATCCTTTCGATGTCAGAATTTCTAAGCTTCATTTCTATTCCAAGTAATTAGTACTCAACGCCCATCCTATATCCTAGAAAACCTGCATTTTAAATTCTCAGTCCAATCCCGTATTGCCAGGTCCCGTTCATCTGACATCTACCCTCCACCTCACCTGCTGTGTTTGATATATCATTTTTAACCAGAGCTGCGTATCACACACTCCCTTCCCTCGTTTAAAACCCTTCTATTTAACTACCAATCTAATTCAATATTATAATTGTACAATTTTTTGTAAGCACCATTCTGTTTTGTTTATTAGGTATTTAGTCAGTTAGTTTTTTAATTATTTGTTTTTCTCTGTATTTAAAATTATTTATAAACAATTTTAATAAAAGTCATAATTGAGTGTGGCCACACTGGTTTTTGCCCAATATATGTTATTGTAAAATTAAAATTACCTTTTTAATTCTATAATAAAATTGTCCTAGGATGATAAACTATTTTTCATTTCATTTACCTTGAAGAGTATCTACCAAGAAATATCTTGGTTCGAATCGATTGTCAATATATTTTGAAATAATGACTAAAACTTTCTTTATGATTTAAATTAACGATTATATCATCTATAATACACCACTGTCAGTTATATGAAAAGTAGATGAAAGATTTTTAAGCAACTAATGCACGTATAAGAAATAAGAAGGGTAAGCAGAGGAACAGGTGGGAACCCAGGCAGACAACTTTCCTTTCTTTTTGACAGTATTTTATCAGGAATCAAAAAAAAAAGATCTGGCGAGATTTTTAAAGAACATGGTATTTTTCTTCCAACCGAGATTAATCTATGAGACTAGTTTCTTACATTTGGAGTTAATGCTAATATAAATATTTTAGAATCATAAAATATATTTTTTAATGAATAATTAATTTAGGTACACTCCACAATAAAACATAAAACCAATACTGTGAATTTTATTTTTAATAAATAGTTTTTATTTTTAACAATACTAATTAAGCTCTAGCACGTAAGTTGTTGATATTTCAATTTTATTGAATATATGTACATTCGATAAAAAAAAATCAAACAAAAAATAAATTAATTTGTTTTATTCTGTTTTGGAACGTTGTTCTGAAAATGCTTTAAAAAATTTAAATGTTGATGTATAGTTAATACTAACAGTGATTTATATTTCGTTTCGTTTTTATTTTTAACTTCTTTTTTATTATTTTATTTTATAATTAATAATATTATTTTTAATTTTGTCGTCAATTAAAAAATTTATGACCAATTACCATTGGGCAAAATGCATATTTATAGAGTATTTAAAAAAAACATAAGTAATAAGCCGTAATTAATTATTCCTGCTAAAGTATATAACTTCCTTAACAACTTGGAATTAATAATTACTGACTAACTTACCGACTAAGCTTAAACAAACAAACTTACAGGCTAATTTTATCTCCATAAGACTAAATCTTTGTTAACATGTACTGTTACAAGATACAACATTTGAGCATTATTAATTCTGTTCTAGAAAGGAATTTTTGTATTTATTTTATAACTATTTCCTCTAATATTAATAAATGCAGTGAAAATATTATAGGATAATATTTTACGGCATTAAATTATGTATATATATTTTTTTCTCTTAATGGTAACTCCATAAAGAGATAGTTTATTTCCTTTATACATGTTACATGCCATGAGGCATACTACATATATTATATGTTTACAGTACAAAATATTTGAGTATATATAATTTGTTACATTGTTTATAACTTTAAAAAAAAAAGTAAAACAAAATACATAATTAATTAATAATAAAAAAAAATAAGAAGGAAAAAAAGAAACATAAAAAAAGAAATCAGCTGGTCAAAGTCAATTTGTTTTATGAATTTTAGCAATTCTGTCTTAAATTTAGTAAAAAGTATGTGTTCTGGTTCAGGCCAATTTCCTTGTTTCAGTATTACAACTTGTATTAGCTGAACTCTTTGTCGGTACATTCATAAAGTGTGTGTTTGAAATTATGCACTTGCCTTCATCACACCTGTCAGTCGTCATAATATTAAATCATTTCAAGTAATATTTTGTGTTACCATGTTCTGTAAGGAATTGTGTCAGTGTGTATTCTGTGATGTTTATTTGTTTGTGATTATGTAATGTTATTCGTTGAATGTATTTGTGAAGGCTAGGTGATTTATTCAAAGCATTCCACACATTTGTAATACCCTATCCTTCAAACAAGTTAGCATTGGGGTTCTTATAGGCTGTAACCTTGACCAATTGGCAATAACAAAATATATCCACATTGAAAATTCTAAAAATCCATAGATCGTTTTTTTAATAGATCTAAACACATTATTTACATACAAAAATTACCTAAGTGCAACACCCGTAATTATCCAATTAAAATTATCCGCGTCGTTCCTCCCGGGGGTCTTAGCGGGGCGGGTCCGGCGTAGAAGTATTGCCTTTTTTCAACTTCAAGCGCTATTTAAATATTGCTCGATTTAACTATCTTAAAGTCTCCTAGAATATTTAGTGGTATAATGTTCGCATTTTTCACAACACTCTCCTTTTTCCATTTTAATGGTTAATTTTACCTATTGCTATAAAATTAATTTCTATACTCCTATTATTTCCATGGATGTAATGATATGATGATCCTGAAGGTGATAGCTGAACGCAGTTATGAATGATAGTGATATTGCTTCTTCAGTCAGAACCTATTTCCAGTTTCCTATTAAAGGATATATCTCGTAACGTATGCCTTCCAAAGGCATTCTGCAAGACAAGATCCAATATCAATCTCGACACCAGGCACTATCGTATCAACTTTCATACTAAGATGAATATTTAAACAGACAGTAGTGTATTGGATTTGAAGGGGGGGGGAAGAATTTAATAGTTCCGTTAGCAATGTCGAATTTTCTCCTCCTTAAAAAAAAAATTAACCGTTCCTTTTATGCTTAGAATTTGCTATAAAAAGAGAAGGGGAGAGTTGAAGAACAATGCTAAAGTCCCAAAAGACAAACCTTTGATGTTAAAATGTTGACTAATGTTTTGAGTGTTGAATGATATAGTTATAACAAATTTTATTTTGAAATTAGAAAAGAAAACGGTTAAGTTAGGCCTCAGGCATTTATACAAATGTCAAGAAGTATGCTATAACAACCTAGTGAGAAACTACTGTTCATAAATTGGAATTTAGTATAAAAAAAACCATACTTTAAATTCAAATTGGCCTAATTATATAACTCTGAACACGTTTTACAAACTGTAAAAAAAAAAAATAATCGACTACCATTGTTTATTAATTTATAATCTTCAACACTTTCTTTAGACTGTGTTAATTTTGTTAAAATAAATAATTTAATTTCTATCCATTTTAGTCTCAACATATTTTATTTTTGTTTAAAGTCCGATGTTTCGTCCAAATTCGGGACAATCTACTACAAAACAGCTTTTATTACAGTATGATCCGCAAACATTTCAAAATATTTAACATTATTATTTATAATTTATCTTTATCAAGAATTTCTATGAAACATTAAAACATTAGTGAAAACATTTTTTTTGTTAATAAGTATATCCCACATTATGTCTAATTACCTAATTAATCAATATTCACATTAAAATTCTTTTATCTCGGTCACTATTTGTTAAAACAGTGTCACAACAATGCTTGTAACCTTCCTCCACTCAGTTCAAGCATTAAAATTATTTATTATAACAACATTTTTGTTAATTTTCCTCTGTATTTTACCAGTAAAATTCCCATCAAGGGTAATTATAATTACCCACATTCAATTTGTCCTATATTTTTCATAAATTTATTTTACTTAAAATCTTTGCATAGTGTTGGTTCAAATTTCTTGTATCTGTTTTGAAATTCACTGTATAATTAATATTTTCAGATATGTAAATGTTTTCCTTTTGAATGTATTATTTTCTCTATATAAAATCATTGTATTTTCAAAATTTAATGTAATATGCTGGTTTTTGGTTGCATACTGTACTAGTGCCGTTTTATTTGGATCCCTCTCCTTGTTTTTCAAATCATTATTGTGTTGATAAATTCTGTCACCCAATAATTCCTTTGTCTCACCAATATATATAGTTGGAAAATTTAGACAGGGAATTTTATATATTAACCCCGATCGATTCATTGTATTTAGAGATATTAAGGTAAATTAATTTATTAAAAATATAGGATAAATTGAATGTGGATAATTATAATTAGCCTTGATGGGAATTTTACTAATGAATTAAAGAGCAAAATTAACAAAAATGTTTTTATAATTAAATTATATAAGTTTTTATAATTTTAATGCTTGAACTGAGTGGAGGAAGGTTACAAGCATTGTTGTGATAATGTTTTAACAAATAGTGCCTGTGATAAAAGAATTTTAATGTGAATATTGACAAATTAGGTAATTAGACATAATGTTGGATATGCTTATTAATAAAAAAATATGTTTTACCTAATGTCTTAATGTTTAATAGAAATTGTTGTTTTGACCAGCCTGCATGAAGTCGAGTTTTTAAATCATTTAGTTCCAAAATTGTATTAAGGTAAAATAAATTATAAATAATAATGTTAAGTATTTTGAAATGTAATAAAAGCTGTTTTGTAGTAGATTGTCCCTGATTATGGCCGGATTGGCCGAAACGTCGGACTTATAAGAAAAATAAAATGTGTTGAGACAAAAATGGATACAATTGTTTTGTTACACCTCTATGACTGGAATGTTACTGTAATTTAGGAATCATCCATGTTATACAAATTTTAAAAAAACTAATGAATAGACTTAACTTTCAGGAAGATGCATCAACTGCATTCATATAAAATAAATGCATACTGGTACAGAGAGGGAGAGAGAGAAACCGGACATGTCATCTGACCTAAGAGCACTTGGAGTGAAATATTTAAACAAGGGATTTTGGCAGAAGGGGCACATAAAAAGGGGGTTCACGTCTCGCAAATACTAACAAACTACATTTCCTCGAAATATCATTTCATGTCGTATAGTTTAAATTTTCATAGAGGGCAGCCATCAAACATTTATGAGTATCAAATTCTATATATTTAAACCGTTTATTTGATATAGGGTTTATTTCACACTTCCCAGGTTGACAGTGAACTAGAGGATATATTACGGTGTGAAAACTATATTTATATAGTGTGTATAAAGCTCTTGCAATGGGATGTTCTATATCTGATCTAAATTAATGTGATTTTGGAATATCATTTGTGTGATTATGTTTGAATTGGCAAACTATGGTTAGTTATTAACTTCTATTAACTAATTAACTTCTATAACTTTGAAATATTTCAATGATAATGACCTAATCAAATCCAATATATTGAAATTTCAGATAGTTTTAGATAATAATATTAATATTGTCATCACCTACTATCGCTATAAACCCAGCCTCCCTTCAGCCTTAATCTTTCCTCTCATATTTCCTTCATTCTATCGTTTACTCTCCACTGAGTGGTCCAGCAAAAAGCAACGCATTCTGTACCTTAAAACTACTATAAAACTAATTCAATAATTATTTAATTAATAAGTTACAAACAATTTTGATTCCTAAGAAAATTTTTGTCGGTGGACTGTGAAAAATGTTACAATTTTTTTATTTTATTGTTATTTTTTTATGTCTATTTATACAATTTCAAATATATTTATAAAATAAAAGAAATACAAGTTATTTGACTTTTTTTACGACTGGGCCACTAATTTAAGTTTTTGTTTTATTTATTTATTCCTACCTTTTCCATGAATAATTGAATTTTTTCTTGTCAAGAGTTTTTTGGTTCATTACGAATATTTTATAAATATAATCTTTTGTTACCCATAAATAAAAATGAACTACTTGTACATTTGAAGCTAAACTTTTGGCAAAAGTCGTTTTGATAAGAAAACCAAAAATTAATTCCATAAATTATATTATTTAATATTTCTGTTAATCATCATGGTTTCTTTATTATTATTATTATTATTATTAGAAGATACCTCTTGATTAATGATTTGTTAGATAACAAATAATTTTTCAATTAAAACTTAAATATTAATTGCCCTTTTTTGTTCATCATCTTTATTTTACTTTTTATATTATTTTTCATTTCGTTTTATTAGAATTTAGGTACCTTTATTTATGATATGATAGATGGTATTATTAGTTTCCTTTTTTATTCATTTTTTTATATTAAATAAAAAAATTATTGGGGGTCTATAATATTCATTTTAACCTTGTACTTATATTGTATAAATAAGTATATATACAA
>NW_027111427.1:1107733-1108293 GCF_000696795.3 Halyomorpha halys
AAAAAATATTTTTTTATTTTATTTAATTATTATTGTCTCATTTTTTTCAATTTATTATTATTCGAAGATATTTTATGATGTTTTATTATTTCAATATTTTAAGGTTTTTTTTATTTTACTCTAATCTCACTTTCAGGTTATGTTATATTATTCTAAAAACTTGTCCCACAATAAATAAATAAAATTACATTATAGCTATTATAGTTATTTGAATATTATTATAATGTATATCTCTCAGGCAGACACTCCTACTTGAAAAAAAAAATCCTGCCAAAGAGTTTATATACATGGAGAGCTTAGAGACGCACGAACGTAACTGCATTTTCTTTTTTACGATATTCGGTGTAATTACATAATGGATGATAACCTACTTAATGTCTCTAGGTCATATGTCTACAAATATTTTATTAAAGGTTTTAGAGAAATGCATCTCTTATTATTGTATCTCTTTTTTTCTGATTATACCATGTATGTGTAATTTATATATGTCCAGTCACGGATTGATCAGTATGCTGTGTAATGTAGCAACCCGATGTATTTGGGCAGCATGAATGAATAAA
>NW_027111427.1:1108788-1114910 GCF_000696795.3 Halyomorpha halys
TGTATATCTCTCAGGCAGACACTCCTACTTGAAAAAAAAAATCTTGCCAAAGAGTTTATATATATGGAGAGCTTTGAGACGCACGAACGTAACTGCATTTTCTTTTTTACCATATTCGGTGTAATTACATAATGGATGATAACCTACTTAATGTCTCTAGGTCATATTTCTACAAATATTTTATTAAAGGTTTTAGAGAAATGCATCTAACATGATAAAAATCTGTTTACTTACACAAAAGTATAACAAGAAATACATCTTTCCAATCCCAATACATTCTTTAGTTTTAGTTACCTTTGTGTGTTTCTAATCTCTCGATATTAAGCTGTATTAATAGGTTTTGTTAATTGGTATTTCCAGGCAGAACCAGCTCTAGTATTCGACTCTGTCTATGTATTCGCTACTGGGCTGGCTTCCCTGGAATCTAGCCACACCCTCAGACCTGCTAATCTGTCCTGTGATCTTGAGGTCCCCTGGCAAGACGGGCCATCTCTATATAATTACATCAATGCGGTGAGTGATTACATCCTATTCTATTCTATTGATCAATTCATTGGACTAATATATTTGTTGAATTATATAATTGTTTATAATTAAAGAAATATAAATTAGAAACGAAAATGAACAAATATAACAAGTGTAATAAATTTAAGACGTTCACATTTTTTATAATTTCTGTAATAAAAAATTAAGAAATATTTAGCTTACTATTTTTCAGAACTTTTAGCTCAAATTATTTGAAATCATATAAGATATTTCACAGAAAAATTCAGTAAAAATCACTCGATTAACCCAGAAATATTTTATGTTAATCGAAACATCTAGACCAGTTTTAGCAGTGTTAAGCAAAAGGTATTTGTAATTAAATTTTTTTTAATTATTTATTTATGGTAATTTACAACTGTACAAAATAATACAATAGGTAAATATGTAGTATGTTTCATATACACCTGAAAATCTTGGGAAGGAACCACCCATTGGTGGTATTTCAAACATTAATTTAAATTAGAAGGTCCCGTGGCCATCTTCTTTTCAGACGCCTCGGAGGATTATCAGGGATTGTTAAGGATGAAAGATTAAGAATTAATGGGTTAGGATGGTTAATAAGTTTGGAATGAAAAGACGTATAAATTTGATTGAGATTACTAATTGCCCTTGGTTTAGTTCAACTAGCTATAGCAATTACAAATCATTGTTAAATTTTAGTTGTTCATCAAATAGTTGAAATTACTATTCTGAATTGTAATTTATTTCTACAGTTTCAAATTACATTAATTGTAATAGCAATTAGTTATTGCGCAAAAATGATTCATATATAGACAGTGTTAAGTACACTAATTTTCAAACACCAACTGAAGAACGGCAAATATTGATTGATGTAAGATCATGATACAGTGATACATGCATGTAGAGAAACTACCCTTAGCTAGCACTCTAATAACATTTCTACATTAGAAGATCTCGAGACTATCTTCTTTTCAGGCCCATTGGAGGATTGTCAGGAATGGAAGAGGAAGCAAGGTTATTTAAGTAGCTTTAATTTTAGCGCTGGCAGACATCTGTACGTCCAATGGTTTCTGAAATGAAGTTTTTCATAAATCAAACTTATTGTCCGAACAACTATAAATCAATTTATTTTAGCAAATATCATGAAAACTACTATTCCTACGAAGGTAAAGGTCATAAACGTATTTATAGTCTATTAAACTAGCTTTAATTTGAATGCTAATAGACATCTGTACGTCTCACAGTCCTGAGTTATAGATTTCTCAAAATTAATTAAGTAGTAATCTTTCAGACGATTTTAAAGAAATTTTGCTTTTTAAAAAGCTATATCTCGAGAACTATTGGACGTGAATAGCTCTTTTAGGGCTAATATTTCAGCAAATTTACTCTTCTTTAAATTTGGTGGTTTTAAGATATAGAGCTCCGAATGAAAAATATGTTTTTTTAAGGTTTTGAAACAGTCACCATTTTTTATTCCTCCTACCTATACTGGGCAGACTCATCAGTTTTGACTAGTTATTATACATAGTTTTGATTAAAGTAATCAAAAATTAGGGTTAGATAACTGCCTTTTTTTCTTCCCAGGCTCTTGTACTATTAGCATCAAACATTCTGTTTCACTTAAACTCTTAATGTATTCAGTATTTATAAATGATTTATTTATGAAAAATAATGTATAAAAATAACTTCAACAAGAGCTCACTAGAGTGTAATAATGTGATGCGCGGCCCGCACCAAATATTTTGGGTGAGTGATATATTATTACCCTTGTTATTTTGAAACTAGATAAAGATGATTAGGTTAGGTCTTGGGTATTTTGAAATACGTGAACTTATATAATGTGACAACCTATGGAATGATGAAATGCTATTCATAAAATATAACCGTACTGGTTAAAAATATATTTTTTAATTCGAGTTGGTTCATTCTAACTATTTCTTTCTGAAGTTATTTTTTTTTAGTTACAGTAGATAAAAATAGTTTATTTTCTTAAATATTATTTATATATTTTTTCCACTAATATCGATCGTTATATTGCCATTTGAACTTTTATTGAATTATCTTTCCAAGAAGAGAAAATGGTGAAAGCTCTCCTGTATAAAGTTTTTCTTCTTCATATTGCGGTTATGATCAATCCATCACGTTGTAATCTGGAAGTTCTTGTAGTTCGGGCACGTACTCGGTCGTCTTATCCTTTTGAAGATTTCCTCCCGAGCGGGGACACGACTCTGGGAAATTTTATCGGGGGAGAATTCCTTCCCGATCGCATAAAATTTTGTTTTGAAGAAGCTATGTCTCTAAACTTTTTCTTACTTTTTATAGAGGAAACACAATTTTAAAATATATTGGTCCTTTTGGTTAGCGAAATAAAAATGTAATTAAAAGTTATTATCAGGTCTTCTATTATATTATACAATAACAGCCTTTTGATGATAATGTTATACTTAGTACAACACTGAAAACTTTTTCAATCGAGGTACAAAACTGAAAAATAATTAAGTTGAAATATTTCTTAATTTATTTTGTTTACTAAATTGAACCTCAGAAAAAAACTTAAATATATTTTTATATAACAAATAATAGTTAATTGAGGAGCCTCAATAAGTCAATTAGGAACTATAAAATATAGTCATACAAAAAGTCTTAATTTATTTTATTTATGTATAGATCTATTTATCTTTTTTATTTTATAAACTGAAATTGAGGGGTCAGTATCAAGTAGTAGGTAACTCCATTTTTTACTTGTTCATATTCATATTTGTTGTTTTATTTATTTATTACTTTATTATTTGGAATATTTTAATATTTGTTATATAGGAGAATTTGTTGATAAAATGAAATAAGGGTTGTAAAATAGAAGGGAAAGAAAAAAAGGAATAAATTGAAAAGCTTGTATTCAGTTTGTAGACTGGTATTAATTGTAAAAGAATACTGTGGAAAAAAAATGTTATCTTTCTATTATATTATATCATATAAAAATATGTAATTTATATATGTCCAGTCACGGATTGATCAGTATGCTGTGTAATGTAACAACCCGATGTATTTGGGCAGCATGAATGAATAAATTTCGTTCTCTCCTCTCCCTACCAATATTTAAAAAACTGTATCTCAAAGTCAACTGTGCCTACTCAGAACAATATGCTCTCAAATTATTTATTATTAAATCTATTTTATAAATAATTGTCAAAAAAATTATATGTCGAAAACAGGAAAACAATTATTTAAATAAAAAAATTGCGATTTTTAGACAAACATTATTGTATACATTTTCAAACTAGATTAAATTTGTCAAATTTCATTCTAAACTAGTCTCAATAGTTTCTATATTAGTTGTTATACATCGACAAATACTCGTTCTAAGTTAATTTTTTATTACAATTATTTTAAAATCTAATTTTTTTATTGATAATTTAAAGGTAAGTTAATGTCGATAAGAATTTGTATTTACTTTTTAAATATAATATATTTGATGTTAGTTCGCACAGACATATTTTTCAGCTCTATGTACATTTAATGTCGAGTAGTAATTTTTTGTGCTTTATAGTATCAGTTATTTATTTCTTGAACTGCCAATACTAAAGAAAAAGGTTTATAAATAAAATTGACAAACTTGGGTATTTAGGACAAAGTAGAAATAAAAAAATCACAAAATTAAAAACAATTGTTACCCTTAATTAGAACAGAAAGCCACATATGCCTGTGTACATCAACGTATATACAAATAAAAATAACTTTTTGTCAGTATTTACCTATACCAATATATGAAGTACGCCTTCAACTCAATGCCAGGTACACGTACAGGTACCAGGTACACGTTCACTTGTGGTTGGGTTTTAAGTGGACTGTATATAATTTTTAATGATGAAATTAAACATAATTAAATCAAAATAAAATTCTATTATATAAATTACAAGTGGTGAAGGGGGTGGCCGAAATAAAACATTTTGGTTAAAAGGTTTAATTTATGTAGAATAACTGGGCTATGGAAAACTGTAGATCTAATGAGGTGGTTGATGATAATATGGATGTTAACTATGTTGAACTGGGTGGACTTCCTCCATGTTTCCTTTCTTCTCTTCGCATTCTATGCCTCTGTCTCTCTCTTTCCTCTGGTTCGAGGAACAGCTCCAGAAGTTCTACTCACTCATCACAGGTCTTTGGAGTGAACAATGAAAAAGTGCTTTAGGCAGAAAACAAGATGGCTCTCTCTCAGCCTGGGTTTCTTCTTCTCACCACAGTGAGCGCTGGTTGAGGTGAGTTTTGGCTGTTGTCCACAAGGGGCGCTACTAATGCCTACATATGGCAGCCCCTCCAATTCAAGCTTTCGGTTAACGTACGTTACCCGGAACAACCCTTGTTTGATTTATAGTTTTCATACAACATTCAACAATTTCAATAGCCGTTTTTCTTTTTTTTGTAAATTCTCATTTTTGCTATATTATATTTTACTTTCTTTCAGTATCATTTGTCCTATTATTTCTTTTTTATAATAATTTTGTATTTTTGAAAAACTTTTATTGGAATAATACATTCTACTACAGTCAAGGCCAATAGTATTAGGGATGTAAGAACACATTCATACCATATTAACTAAAAATAAATAATAATTATAAAAGGACAATAAGTATTAACTAAAATGGATAAAAATTAAATTATATGTACACATAAATAAACATAGGAGCCAAACTCAGTTAAAAAGGCGAAAAGAAACAACTGAGGTGAATAAAAATATTATGATTGTATGATAATGATTGACAAAAAATAGGTTAGTTTTTAAATATTTAACGTGATTAAAATAAAAGTATAATTGTTTGTAATTATATTACTACTATTTATTTAAGTTATTGAAATAAATAATAAAAATATATTTCAAAAATTGTGTTATATTAATTGACAGATGTAATTGTTTTCAAAGATTAATCCATTTCGACATTACAGCCTACATTAGAAAAACAATTAAACGTGGATGCAATACATAATGTACCATTATTGTTGATAAATGCTAAAATGTAAGTAAAACAGGTTAATATAATAAGGTTTCCCTTATAATGGCCTTTAGCCCGAAACGTTAGATAAAAAAAATTGATCAAGTCAAGTATATGTTTTTAAATGTGTGATGAAGTTAAATTGGTAAAAAATTGAAATTTTTTATTTTACATGCAAGATAAAAATATTTAATTGCTGCATTTTTAATTTTTTACAGTTAAATAAAATATACATAGATATATTGTAACTATTCAAACTACTGTCACTCTGTCACTGTTTTGAGTATTTACGGCTATTCTCTGATTGTCTTCGAGGACTACGAATAGCGCAGTTCCATCTTATTTTATCTTATATCTCCACCATCTTCCTGATTCATTCTCCATTTTGCTCAGCCTTGAGTTATACGTATAATATCTTGGAATCTACTCAACAGCTGTCACATAATTTACTTCAACGGCACATCATTTAGATAAGTCTCTTCTCCTTATTTTATCTGTCCCAGTCGTCTTTCTCAATATTTTTCCTTTTCGATAGCCTCTTCGGGCATTTGTCTGGATAAGTAGAAGCGGAGAAAATTAACTGTAAATAGACATATACATATACATATATATATATACATATACATA
>NW_027111427.1:1115049-1121816 GCF_000696795.3 Halyomorpha halys
ATTAATTATTTGAAGAGGAGTAGTGTAGTAATATATATATATAAATCTAGTACTGTACAGTTTTATTTCTGAGCTAAAGCCAAGATAAAAATCAAAAAATAAAAAAGTATCAATTAACCATTGTCTAACTTTAAACTGCAACGTGCAAAATTAAACGTTAAAATCATCCTCTTCCTTCCTAAAATGATTTCTTTTACAAAATGTTTTTTCCCTGATAACTTATCGCTTATGGAAAAGGCCTTTGCTCTGTAAATCCAAACATAACAAACCAGGATATATATAAACCATTTCCAATCCTCCTCTTTCTAGTCAAATACTTGTTTATGCTCTCTAGTGAAAAGAAATTTCTTGTCACTTCCAGTGGTACCATAAAATTTCATCTATCTAGAGGTAGAGATAGAAAATTTTCACTATAAACTAGTCGAGAATAAAAAAAAAATATTACACATTTTAGTTTTGACTGCCGTCAAAATAGCCCTGAAGAAGCCCTGCAACGTGGGGCGAAATGTTGGCTCATTAAAATAGTATATTTCTACTATTTGAGTTTTTCTTGACCGCAGCCCTGAAGAAGCTCTGCAACATGGGGCGAAACATTGGCTCATTAAAATAGTATATTTCTACTATTTGAGTTTTTCTTGACCGCACCCGGACCATATTCCTTTCATAAAAAAAAAAATATATATAGCTCATCTTACCATAAAACCGATAACAATTGGATGATGCATCTTGGACAATTGTATTTCTTTTATCTGATGTAAACAATTAGAAACCGTGCTTTGTTTTAGCTAATCAAATTAAACATTGTATCCTGTTTTAGCTACAAATACAAAATTTCCAGTCGAAAATCCCCTGTGCTTTCACGATAATTAAGCCGCAGGCAGTGGATTGTATAATTAGTTTGAAACCTGTTAATTTATATCTGCTAATTTTCCGGACTTAATTTATAAATCTTAGTGTAGCAAAAGTATTTTTTTTACAGTATATAATATTTATAACGTATGTTTTACATTTATTTTTTCATATACTCGTATAAATATATAAGTAGCATTTATTGTTCCTTTATTCTAAAATATTAAAACAATTTTTTACTATTAATTTATTTGTTTGTTTTTTTCATTTCTTGGCTGATATTTATTAAAAACACGTAGGCTCCTAGTTACCTCTTTAACGACTATTATAAGGCTTAAGGAAATTCATCGAGAGAGTTAAAGCAAAACAAATATGTCTGCTAATATTGTGAGAAATTTATGTGGCTTTACGCTTCCAACGGGCACGCAGTGTTTCTGACGAAAAAAAAAAGGAAATTGAAATTATTTTATTGAAATATTAGTTAATTTATTCCAGATGAGTTGTAGAATCCATGTCTACGTTTTATTTTATTTATTTTTTGTTTAGTAGAAAATTATCCTTTTTTATTTATTATTTATTTAATACTTGATCGGTCTGGTAGGCTTTACATGGCTAATGTAAGAGGTACATTTTTTTAACAATTGATCATGGGGGATATGCAAAAGACAACTCTAACTATATACAATGTTATAAATAGAACAAAAAATAAGCTAAAATAAATAGATTAAAATAATAAATTTTAATAAAACATAAAAGTAAAATTAATAACAAAAACAATGACATTTATGGATTTTAAAAAAAAAAATTGGCTTCTAATAAAAAAAAAAGAAAGAAAATGGATTTAAGAAAAAGATAAAGAGAAAAAAAGAAATTATAATAAAATAAAATTTTAGAGTAAGAAGAACAGAATTGATAAATATAGAACTTATAACAGGATGTCCTGCAGCAGGGGCTTCAGTCTTCGGGTTGTGGTTGGGTTTCCCAAAATTTAGCCTCGAACTTGCTTTCAAAACGTGGATAAAAATCGACATTACTAGTAGTACAAGTTGGTAATCATTATGTCCTGATTTAAAAATAAAAATAAAAAAATCAGTAAAAATATAATTTTTACTGTCTCTTAATCTTAAAAATTCATGAAAGAAAATTCTTTGGTTGCCATTTATTTTTCATTAGTACACATTGATGTAATATATATAAGCTAGAAATATATAAATAACATTATTTAAAATATTTTAAAATTAATAATGTAATTATTAGTAACGGGTTTCTCATAGTAGGTTTCTGATTTAATTGTTTCTACATAAATGAGGCTATAGTATTTAGCAATTAAATACAAATTTTATACAACCGTTTTTTGCAGATTTCAATGGCAATATACAATAAAAAATACTTGAAATCCTAAATTTCTGCACTCAAGCTCTCTAGTAACCGCAAGTTTAAGGCCAGAATATAGAATGTTTATAAAATATTTATAGAATTAATTAAACAGTGTCTGGTGAAACATTATAAATTAATTGTTTTAGTTTTCCTTATAATGAAGAATCAATAGTACCTCTATAATTTATGAATAACACCATTAATTTTAAAGTTAGTTTCCAAGTTAGATTTGCTAGCAAACAATTTACATCTCTGTTAAGAGGAAATTTTCCTTGTTCTTTAGTCCCAGTTGATTACTTAACTCCACAAATCGTTCTTTGTTCCTCCTCTCTGGAGAACGGTGAATTGTTCCACTAGGGTTTTTTTAATAAACATTTAAGGCATAAACATCGAAAATTACTGGAAAAAATATATCTTTTAAATCCAAGTACGCTATAAACAAAAAAATAACTTTTACTGAACATATCTCATTAGATTTGTCTTAAATTTATGTTTTTAAATAATCGGGCAATATTAATAAAATTTCTAAGGTTATTAATTTCTTTATTGTCATCATAGTTACTACAACCCGGTACGGGTTTCGCCGAATCAAGACGCCTCAATTTTGTCTGTCTCTGCTCAAGGGTCTGCAAAGCTCCTTGTCCCAGAAATGTCCGTCCATGCATTTTATTTTTAAATATAATAATATGGACCTTAGAAAAAAAAAATATACCAAAGATGTTAAAAAAAATATCTATTTTTTTGTTGAATATAACATATTTTTAACAAATTTCTTGTCAGTTTTATGTAAGAATACTTAATTATAAAAACATTGAGTATAAAAAAAGCCACTATAAAAATTATTACAATTACAAATAAATTATATATACTAATTGCTTTACTAGACAGTAAAATAAGATAAATACACGTAATGAAATCAGAATAATATAAAACAGTACTAAAAATAATAAATAAAAATTCCATATAAATACTTAAATATTAACACTAAATAAAACTATTTCCATAATATTGCAATAAATCGATAACAAAAAAAAATCTAATGAAGTGCATGCATCACTCAAGTTTCACTTACAACTTAATTTGAATTGACATTAATTTTATTTATAAATATTATTGTTTAGTTCCATGAAAACACAAAAATTTATCTATAAATTTATAATCATGTGACTTATTATATATTAATTTTTTCCAAAATCTTGGGTTATTATTGATCTTTTATACATTTATAGCACTCTTTTTTTCCTGAAAAATTGGTATTCAACCTTTGAAAATACTTCTCCATTATTTTATTTTAAAATACTTTCACAGTCTATATTTAACCATTTTACATTACTAAATTAATTATATCAAATAATTAGAGCTGCTTCAGAGTTTTTTTTTCTTACCCTTGATAAAGAGTAATAACATTATTAGTTCATACATACATAATACAAGAAATGTATTATGTAAACTCTAGTGCATTTTAAGTATACATAAATATTATATTATACTATAGATTACTATTACACATTATCTGTTTCGCTGCTTCAGAGGCCATTTTTAAAATTCGTTATTTAAGCGTTGTCAGACAATTTCAATGAGGGTTGGATTTAATTAAGGAGAATTTTACCATTAATTGATGTAACGAGATCAATCAATATTGTGAGACCATTTTTCTATTAAAAAAGTAAAAAAATATATTCCAATATTGGCAAGTCGAATTTAGTGAGAAAGCCTCTCTGACATCTCAGGTATATACCAGCATTAAAAGTGCAATTTTTAGTTCCGTACAATCTTTTGTCTTTGCGGTATATTGAACACATTATCATACAGATTATTTTGCGAGACTTGCTTATTTAGACTCATGTAATCACAAAACGTGTATTCAGGTTAAAAACTCCGTTTAGAATTTGTTTACGATCACAATACTTATGCATTACGCATTACTTTCGTTTATTGGTAAAATAAAATATTAATTGTTGTTTTAATATTTAAAAGAATAAATTTAAGAACTGAAGATGCTTTATTTTCTAATTATGAAATTAATCCGAAGTTTCAATGTAATTAGATTATTATATTATAATTTTTAATGTTGATATTTTTTAATGTCTTTAAATTAAAAAAAAATTAAAATTATTTTTCACATAACAATAGTAATTGAAGAGTTTTCTATCAAAATTTATTGTATCCACACAAGGTTTTTTTTTTTTAAATTTTATTCGAAAACTGTTTATTTCAAAATTTAACTATTCCTCTGTATATGTGTCACAAATCAAAATTTTCCATAAAACTTTAATTTATGTACATTTGATGCTCCTATAATAATTTTTAAATAATGAATTTATAAATTAAATTGACTTTTATAAATAACTACAATAATAAATGTTAGGATATTCCAAAACAATAATTAAGCGTTTTTTTTTTCTGATTTGGGCTGTGAGTCGAGAATAAGAAGTTATGTTTAGGCTAGAACGAAATAAGGTGGAAAAGAAGTGGTGAAAATAAAATAGGATAATATGCTTTTAATTTCTCTTGTTGATATTTTTATGAGAAGATGGTAGGTCAGTAAAAAGATACACAAATAAATAAAATTTATTCATTTCGCCGTCGTTTTGACTTGAATTTCAGGTCTTCATTTGGGCCAAAAAATAAAACGAGATAACAACCTTAATTCAAAAAAAAATAATAGCAAACATACTTGAAAATATACATAATAATAAATTAAACAAATAGTAGTCGATACTAGTAGAAGATACTAATATAATATTGTAGACGTAATAATTGTACAGAACAAATGATAAAAGAAAATTATAAATAATTTGACAATGGTCATGTAAATAATGAAATTAAAATAATTAAAGGTGCGAAAGATTATATAAAGAATGAGTAATTGAAATTAACATAATAAAATATGTTAGTAATGATTATATATACATATATATAGTAAAAACAATATAAATTAACGGAGTGAAATGAGTGAAAGAAAATGATAAATATAATACAATGGACAATACATGCTACTATGGGTTAAAAATTTTCGTTAATATTTTTATTTCAGATATTTTAGTGAAATGTATTTAAAAAAAAAAAAAAAAGATATTTCAGATAACGATTATAAATGTAGCAAAAAAAAAAAAAAAGTCTTTTTTAAAAACATTTTTGTTGAATAGCCACAATGGTAAATTTTTACATATCCATAATAAATTTTAGTTCTTTTTTTACCTTTAAATCTGTTCCTGATTTGGGCTGAGAGTTGAGATAAAGAAGTTATTGTTAAGGCAAGAGCACAATAAAGATTAGAGTGAGATAAAGTGAAGAAAAAATAGTAAATAGTGAAACAGGTGGGAATCCCTGCTAAGAAATGCTCTTTCTTTCTTATTGTGTTAGGACTCTCCGAAGAGGGATCTGTTAGAGTCTCAGCAGTAAACTTGCCTTCTAAACCTCTTTTACTATTTCATCGCATCGGATAAGCACTAGTCCCTTTATATGCAAATGTTATTAATATATTAATGTTAAAAAATAGTTCAATAATAATAATTTATTTATTTTTATTTATTCAACTTTACAACTGTATTTAAAATCAAATAAATACAAGTAAACATGATGTGAATAGTACAATGGTAGAGACTTTACATGGTAGCACCTCGATCTCGAGGCCATCTTATTTTCAAGGTTCTCGGAGGATTAACTGAAATAGAAAAAAAGCAAGGTTAGAAAATAGTGGATTCGGTTGGCTAGGGAGTTTATTATGGAAGGATAGATACCTCCTATATATGGAACAGTAAGGTCTTTATGGATTATTTAAAGTATGGATTATTGAGGATTCTACTAAGGATATGTGAGGAAACCGATGGTCAGTAAGTACATTTAGGCCTCGTATATAAAATTATAATAACATCATTTTGAGAACTCTCAGAACTAATTTAAAGAAAGGAATTTTTTTCTTAAATTTTATGTATTATTAGAGTGCTTCAAATGAGTAGTTTCTCTACACACCTGTAACACTCCATTTCAACTAAGATCAAATTTACTTAATGTGTTATATAATATACAGTTGTAAATTCCAATAAAGATATTGTATATAAATACAAAAAATATATATATTTAATTACCATTTTAGTTATTCCGCAATAAAAATATTTATACCAACAATTACAAAAAAAAAAAAAAGTTACCACTACAGATTAATGGTACTATGATTAAAAGGAATTTATATAGCGGAAAAATTTAACTATTTCCGAATATGTATAGCTTATTTTTTCAAATTAAACAGGTTTTGTATTTTCTGTTTTCTTTGTTCTCCTGATGGGAAGTAATTGTTTTTTTTTTGTATATGCTCATTTACAAACCATTAACAGTTATTATTATATTATATTATTATTATATTTCCTATTATTTCTTTTTTATAACTACATAAGTTCAATACTGTATAGAGTTTTGTTTATATCGTTCTATTGGAAGAACCTTGTCTTTATAACTTTTTACAAATTTCATGCTTCGAATTAGCACTAAGTAGTAAATACTAGGATATTAAAGAAAATGCTAAACTAATAAATATCCAT
>NW_027111427.1:1121866-1124578 GCF_000696795.3 Halyomorpha halys
TTTTTAGAACCTATGAGCAATAATATATCCTCATTTATGACTCATTAGCTGTTATATTTATATTATTTATTGCTTTTTTAAAAAAATAATTTGAACTTTAAACTGTTTAATTTTTTTATTTTAGTTTAAGTTCTTTATGTATATCGTAGAATCATGCGTTTGTAAATTGTTACAGATTTCATGCTTTGAATTAGCTTTTTTGTAAATATTAGGTTATTAATAATAAATTGTTAAAAAAAAATATATTTATGTATAGGTATATAAGGATTGTTAAGATATTTTACGATAGCCCGAGAGTCTCATGTGTCTTACAAATTAAAGTGGTTTTTCCACTTCAATTTTCTAGATAATATTTACCTTGACTTTAGTTACTTTTATCAAACCTTCAACTTCACGAACAATCTCCTACATAAACAAGATTCCGTCCTTTCTGACCTCTACCTATTCTCTTTCTAACAGATCTAAAACATTTTAATGTTTAATTTTAGCCTAATCAACTACTCTCTAATATACTCAGCCTTCTAAGAGACAATTGAATCTTCGATATACTCATTAAATCTTTCTCACACCGCAAAAAAGACGCTTTCTAATTTTAGTTTAGAGAATATTTTGTATTTTGTGAGAAGAGCCATTTTTGGCTTCACTTTTCCGACAGCTTACCCCCTCCAAGGTTCAAGGTTCAAGGTTATGTTACCTCCCTCAAATGAGCTCCCGTAAGCAATAATAAGTCTCTAAGAAGAGCATGGATTTTCATGAATAATAGTGCCCACTAAAAAAAAAAATTTTATTTTTTTATAAGAATTACTTTTTGTTTCTTACTTATATTTTTCTTTGTGTACAGTGTATGTATTGGTTTATTTTCATTAATGTAGACTTTTAAATACCCATGTATATTTTTAGTTTTATTTGTACATTTTTTATTCTATTTATTATTAATGATAGGGATAATAACTGGTACGATAACTCATCAATGAGTCTGGGACGCATGTAATTCTTCCGTGATGAGCGTCCTGGGAATCTAGGGACCATCCATCTGTGAGACTGACCTGTCCAACGTTATATTACAAGAGCCGGGGCGAAAAAAAGTCATTTTACCCCAATTTTTGATTACTTTAATGAAAACTATATATGACTAATAGTCAAAAGTTATGAGTTATAATTTTAGCTTCCTCATTTGTGAGAGGTCCTGATAAATTTAGAGTCAGTCCTATCCTGCGTTACATGTATTGATAATTATTTTCCAATGTTAAAAATAGTAAAAATTAATTGAGTAAATAAAAAACCAAAACCTTGAATTTTATAAAACTGTCTAATACTAGCTCTTGTATAAAATACAATTACAACCGAATTTAAGTTAGTTAATAATGATAGTACAAGAGCCGGGAAGAAAAAAAGGCAGTTATCTCACCCCAATTTTTGATTACTTTAATGAAAACTATGTACAATTACTTGTCAAAAGTAATGAGTCTGCCAAGGTAGGGGTAATAAAATATGGCGGCTGTTTCAAAACCTTAAAAAACATTAATTTTTCATTCGGAACTCTATATCTTAAAAATTACCAACAACACTAGAAAATCTAAATGAACATTATTTAAAGATGAGTAAATTTGCTGAAATATTAGCCCTAAAAGAGCTATTTACGTCCAATAGTTCTCGAGATATAGCGTTTTAAAAAGTTTCTTAAAAATCTACTGAAAGATTAGTAGTTAGTTAATTTATTTTGAAAAATCTATTTCTCAGGAACTATGTGACGTATACATGCCTTTTAGCACTCAAATTAAAGCCAATGTTTAAAGCTAATGGACTAAAAAGTAGTTTACGACCTTCATCTTCGTTGGAATAGTAGTTTTCATGATATTTGCTAAAGTAAATTGATTTATAGTAATTCGGACAATAAGTTTGATTTATGAAAAACTTTATTTCAGAAACCATTAGACTTACAGATCTCTGTCAGCGCTCAAATTAGAGCTGATTAAATATACTATACAATAGCTTATAACGTTTATCTTTGTAGGAGTAGTAGTTTTTATGATATTTGACAAATTATATTTGAAGTGAATTAATTTCTGATTGTTCGAATAAAATGTTTGATATTTGAGAAAATAAATCTCAAGAACCTTAAGACGTACATATGTCTGCCAGCACTCTAAATAAAATTAATTTAACTTACTATAAAGTAGTTTATTATAAGTATTCTCGTAAGGGTAGTCTTTTTATGATATTCACATATGAATGTAAATTTGGCACATAAAAATTCGTCCGAACAACTAGAAATCAATTTAGTTTAGCAAATATCATAAAAACTACTACTCCTGCGAAGCTCATAGACTACTTTATAGTCCATAAAACTAACTTTAATTTAAGTGCTAATAGATCTGCACGTCGAATGGTTTTTGAGATATAGACACTTCAAAATAAATTCACTAACTACTAATCTTTCAGTACATTTTTATGAAATTTTGCTTTTAAAAACTATATCTCGAGAACTATTGAATATATATATTTTAGGCAATTCACTCTACTTTCAATGATGTCCTCTTAGATTTTCTATTGTTATTGGTAGTTTTAAAGATATAGAGCTCCGAATGAAAAATTAATTATTTTAAACGTTTTGTAACAGCCGTCATTTTTTATTCCCCCTACTTAGAAGCTAAAAAATCTAGGACATTAACTTTCCGTGATTTTATTAATTTAAATCGAGATAAATTTGAC
>NW_027111427.1:1125616-1126239 GCF_000696795.3 Halyomorpha halys
GGAAAAAAAAAAAAAAAAAAAAAATTTATACTCTAAGGAGATAAGCAAAAATTTCAGATTATTCTGAATGTGATATAGGCTTTAATGATGTTTGATTTAAATTTTTAAATCATTCGAATCTTTTTTCGGGGGGGAGGTAAAGTTATGTGAATCACAGGACATAAAATATTGATTAATCCATATATCATCAGCCCACCACAATAAAGTCCATTTCACAAAAATTAGTTGCATCTTTATTTTATACTTTTGGAAAAGTATATTATCAAAATTATTATCTGAATCAATGCACTTTTGCCATTATCTATCCCAGATACAAGAAATTATCATCTTGAATTTTAATTTTAGTCGTAAAAAATTTACCAGGGGTTTGAAAAAGTAAAAGTCAGTAGGAGATTGATCAGATGATTAGGGTGGATATTGAATGGTTTCGTAGCCCAACTCGTAAAGTCCTCCCCCCTCCCCCCGCCCCCTCCCCTGTATATAAGGATCGACCCCTTCCGATTGAATAAAATGATTTTATTATTTGAATTTAGGGTGAAAGAGAGAATATAGAATAAAGTTCGTTATGGTTTATAACGCTAAGGATTTTTTTTTACATAATTTTATGTAAAACATGTAAAGCA
>NW_027111427.1:1127010-1129575 GCF_000696795.3 Halyomorpha halys
TAGTCTCAGAGCATCATGGTTTATTGTAAAATTGTAAATAATTCAAGAACAATAAAATCTCTCTCTCTCTCTCTCTTAGATTTTCTATTGTTATTGGTAGTTTTAAAGATATAGAGCTCCGAATGAAAAATTAATTATTTTTAACGTTTTGTAACAGCCGTCATTTTTTATTCCCCCTACTTGGCAGACTCATCAATTTTGACGAGTAATTGTACATATTTCTCATTAAAGTAATCAAAAATTGGGATGAAATAACTGCCTAGTTTCTCGTCTTGGGCTCTTGTACTATTATTATTAATTAACTTAAATTTGTTTGTAATTGTATTTTATGTTCATCAGAAGTCTTTTTTTACTCCCTTCATCAAAAACTATAACAAAAACTTCAAATTAATCTTACATATATTTATTATTTATCAATAATATCATTATCTATATTATTTTTGACCGACAACTTAACAGGAGTTAGGTCAGATTTAACCATCCATCAGCAATTTATTGTTATTTTCAGGATTCATTGTTTCAGAGGAGATTATTTTTCTATTCAAATCTTTAGAATTTGTTAATAATGTTTCATTCTAGAAAGCCCTATTAAGATGCCTTCTATAGTAGTGTGCACTTTGGAATGTTAATGTATTCCTTTGGCAGAAGGTAATGCGGCTGTGTTCCGATTTAAATACTAAGAGAGCCACACGGTAGGGTGTCTTCAACCCTTTTATCTTTTTTCTACCACAATATTAGCCATCGATTATTCTCTATCGTACATAAAAAAACATCCATTATGTTTTTAAGTGCTATGTATTAATTAAACCTATTTTTAACATATTTATTTTCAAAAACTGATTTATTTTTTCAACTTCATTGCAAGAAACTTGTAACCACGATTCGTTGAAAGGAAAAATGTACAAATTGATTTTTTTATGTAATTTAATTATTTATTTATATGTATTCATATTTCAACTTCGAGTATAAATGAAAGAAAAAGCCACTTTTTCGTAATGTGTTTTCCAAAAAAATGAAACAAAGTTTTATAGGTACAGTGAAAAATTTTGTACCACTTTCTAAAATTAATTATAAACATATGAAAATCAATATATAGTGTAATTTAAAGCTTGCGTAATTAAAGAAAAAAAACACTAAAAACATATGAATAAACAAAATAGATATATCAGAACTGATTTAATTGAACTCACTTTTACTGGTTGAATCACCTAAACTGGTTTGAAATTGCTACTTTATTGAAATGATGTTGAAAATTAAAATCAAATTAACTATAACAGAAACTACTACTTGTTACTTAATCACAGATATTAACCTTTATAATGGACCAAGAATAAAAACATTTAAAATCCCGCCATCGGAATGAGGGATTTTATGTAGAATCCAAAAATCCATCCGTATTCCTTTAAAAAGGAAAAATAGGTTATGAAGTGCAGTAAACTTCATTTTCGCATAACTTAAAAGTATATATTTTATGATGAAATTTTTAATAATTATTGGAAAGATAATTTAATGCTCTATAAAACAAAAAGAATGTGAAACCATTATTAGTAAAGATACCATTATAGCGTTTTTTTTTTTTATTGTCTATTTGTTTTTAATTTTCAACAAAAATTTAAAAATAATAAAAATCTAGTTACGAGTATTATTAGAAAAGCTGCAGTTAACAAAACATATTTTTCGTATATTGTATTTATTTTCATTACCTTTTCGATAAAGTAGTAATTTCAAACTAGTTAAAAATAATTTAAAACCAGCTAATAGAAATTAAAAACCAGTTAAATATAATTTTAAATCAATGGAAAAATATGTGTAACTAATTATTACCATGAAAGAAAATATGAGGAAGAGTAAATATATATAATTAGGTTATATTTTATTGTAAAATATGTATTAGTCATTTAAAACGTAATAAAAATCCCTACAAAAAAATAAAAATCTAGATATTATTAGAAAAGATACAGTTTACAAAATATATATTTGTCTGTTTATTGTCTATTTGTTTTTAATTTTCAACACCTTTGCAATAAAATAGTAATTTGAAATTAATTAAAAATTATATATACCCCATTAGGGCTTATTATTTTCTATATTCACATTGAAAAAAAAATTCTGTTTTGATACATTTTTCATTTTTTTTACTAGAAAAAATTGATGTTTCTTTGATTTTTTTTTTTTAATTTTACTCGTAAATGATTAAGTGGTTCTTTTCTTCGATTATTACAGCCTTGAATTCCACCAGATATTTATTCTCATGTTTTTATAAAATTTTTGTAGTCTCCCATTGAACCCATTAACTCCACTTTTTTAAAAATAAATGCATAGATATTAAAAGATTTATACAAGAGATTCTTAAGATCACAGCACCTAAAAGTTCCTTACTTCAGCAAAGAACTTGAATCATACACAGTCAGTGCCTGCCATTGGAAGAGTGAGGTTGTTCCTGCTAGTCTACTGTCTTGATTCTGACGTCATCAACGGTTTTTCTGAAAACTGCTGAGTTATTGCCACGTGGGGCTCTTTAGCTTCCCCTCACTATGTGAGGGCGCGTGAGTAAACAGCTTCTTT
>NW_027111427.1:1134105-1136757 GCF_000696795.3 Halyomorpha halys
AAATAATTGGAGAAGTTTGTCGGGGGGTGCGGTCAGCAAAGAACAACATAAATAAACAAAACCATATTTATTGCTGAAGCGATCAGTTGCTAGCCTACCTTCTACGCCACAACCCCTGATGAAGACCTGAAACTCAGATCGAAACGTCGGCATAAAATAAATAAATATGGTTTTGTTTATTTCTTCTTATTATTAGTTGTTCTTTGCTGCCCGCACCCCCCGACAAACTTCTCCAATCATTAATCTACGGTCAACTATCTACACCTCATTTGAAAAAAATAAATCATAACTACCCATAAGCCTGAGTATAATAATAATATTAGTAATAAAGTATAGTAAAAGTCTCTGAAATATTTCTTATAAACAAACGTTATTATTCACACTAATATTGGAATATATATTTCTTTAAATTAATACTGGCTACGTTATTTACCTGTGATATTTAAAAAAAAATTCTAGTTAAAAATTTAATGGACATTTGGTATATGTTTAATCAAATCGATTTTTGATTAAGTATCTAAAAAAAAAAAATGATTTTTCATTTCTTATACTAGTAAATAATATTTTTAAAAAATTAATAATTTTCTGTATTAGAATTAATTGGGGTGATGTGGTTGAAGGTGATTTTCAGCCCTCATTAGCAGCATAATATTAATTACGCATCCCCTTCCCATCCAAGATTTAGAGGACCTTATTTGGATTTCATAATAATAAAAGATTTTTTAATCACATGAATGAATACTTTCTTAATGTTTTATCAATTGGACACTTATGTTACACATTTCTATGATCAATTGTAACAAATATATAAGTGGCCTTCAGTTCTCAAATTATTTAATTAATTTTCTAGGATATATAGGAAGATAAAAAAAGAAAAAGCCGTAAACAAATGGATCCTCGAAAAGTTTTAAAATTTTTTTAATGAAAATTGTGTTGTATTAAGAAACTTTTAACTTTTTTAAATTAAAAATTTCACCTTATATTTTACTTTAAAACAGCATGACTAGATTCTTAATTTTATAACTGAAACTGCAGTTGTAAAATTGTCCGTCTGTGTACACGCTTCCTTGTAACGCAAACATGAAAGTCCACCCCATTCATAAGCTCTTCATACATACAAGGTGCTTTAAGTTCTCTTCTTTGTTCTGAATAGGAGTTATCAGAAGTTGAGGACACCAGAGAAAATTATTTCATGGCTTCAAATATTTTTTCTGATCCACACATTTGTCTAAGTTCATACCTAGAAATTTTGAAAAACTTGTAAAGTTTTTCAAAATTTCTAGGTATGAACTTAGACAAATGTGTGGATCAGAAAAAATATTTGAAGCCATGAAATAATTTTCTCTGGTGTCCCCAACTTCTGATAACTCCTATGTGTATTATACACACGAGTGCTTTACTGAAACATCTTAAATTCATAATTTCACAGATTTGAATATTTTATGACTAGTAGTTATCAAATATTCAAATCTCTTGTTTCATTTCAAAACTAATTATTGCAGCTTCTTCGTGTATTATGTAAAGCTGATCAGGTACCGACATCAATTTAATTACATATTTGTGCTCATGGATCCATTACGTATTGAATTTTAAAGTAATTGTGTTTCATTACTAGCGCGGCCTGGCTTAATTATAGCTTATAAAATGGGTAAATGTTATCAGTGAAAAAACCCATTGTGGCTGATTCCTGGCTACATTTATTTCAAAACTTGTGGTATACTTTATTTTTACAATCAAACAATTAGAAAGATGATTAAATTTCATAATTTAAGTTCACGTTGGTTTGCTTTTTTTAATAAACATTTTACATTATATAGACAAAATATGGACAAATAAGAGTGACAAAGAAATTTAAATATCTGGGAGAGACAGTATGCAATAAGAGAGAGAGGGAAAAGAGAGCGTAAAGGAGAAAATCATGAAGTTGGAAAGGCTAAGCTTCGAAAAAGGCAATATTTACAACAAGAAGAACCTATTGACTAACGCAAAAATAAGTTATAAAACACAGTCATAAAATCAGTAATTTTATACGGAATGGATCCTCGAAAAATTACTGAAAATAGAGAGAAGGATCCTAAGGAAAATCTATGGGCCCATGAAAACACAGGAAGGCTGCAAGTTAAGACCCAATCAGGAAAACTACAGGGAGATAAATGACCTGGAAAACGAAATAAGAATCAGAAGACTGAAATTCTACGGGCGCATGATGAGAATGGACCATATGAGACTAAACAAGAGACTCCTTGACAGAATCCGTGAATACAAGAGCGTAAGAGGATACGTGAAGCAAATGAGAGAGGAAACAAAAAAATTGAAAATAACAGACAAAAACTACCTAGATAGAGAACAGTACGGAAAAAATTGAAATAAGTCAATGTTTTTGAGGCAAATTAAGAAAACGGAAGGGTACTGCGTGGTCGGAAGAGAGGAAGCAAAGGCACGCAGAAATGATGAGAAGATACTGGAAGAGAAATAAAGCAAAAATGAGAAGGGAAAAGTAGTAATATTTGCCTGGTCTTGAAAGTCTGTGAAAAGAAAAAAATTTAAAATACTTTATTTTAAGCTTTAGCTTTTTATTCAAAATACAATAAATAGAATGAAAGATACTGATGCATAGGATGGAATATGTACTGTTATGTATGATGCATAGGA
>NW_027111427.1:1138467-1140645 GCF_000696795.3 Halyomorpha halys
TATATAATATAAATTATAATCAAAGCCGAAAGACAAGACTAATTAAGCTTATGCATACATACTTATTAAAATCAATTATAGTTTTAAAGGCAATTAAGCATAGGACCGAGTATTTCCTATTCCGGGCAATTTTAATACAAATTTGAATATTCTATTTATTTTTTTGCCGTGTCCTTAGTTTATTCACAAAATTCCCCGAAATAGAAAATACCCTCTCACTTGCAACCGAACTAGGCTTAATCGTTTTTAAAGCCTGATATAATAATTCGATATTTTATAGAAAACCGATATTTTCTACTAAAAAACCGGTTTTCGAATTTCATAATTTTTTCCAAAAAACCGGGTTTTAAAAACCGACAAACCCTACTTACAAGGCAATTTTGATTTCGTAAGACTTTTCCCTTTTTTGCCTAGGCTGTTCACTTACCCACGCCATCCCACCATTTTGGCTTGAGTTTTTAGGCTCAAGGGACCTAGCAATATGTGTATCCTTTAACAAAAACTTGGATTCGTGATTGATCGCAATAATTTCACTTATTAGATATTTCATAAATATGTAGGTTGAAGAAAAACACGAACACAAAGGTAAACACGAACACTTGACAACCAGTTTCCTGATCTATTAAAAGATTATTTTCATCGTCAATTTATTTAAAGATTTTGCTCACTATTTTTACTGATCTTGCAATTCTTATTCTCTTATCTCTCTGCTAACCATCCACTCCTCTATAGAGGATATATCTTATAATCATCTCATCTTGAATCATCCACTTTTTTTGTCTCTCTGTATCTTAATAGTGAAATAGCCATAACAATTATATTTAGAGAAACTTCTTTTTCTTTTTTACATTCTTCCTGATCGTACTATTAGGAATACACTGAAGTCTGTAAATGGTACATAGTGTCCAGAACTCCATCTCTAATATCTTTTATCTTCTGATTTTGTCTTCACTCACGTTTCAGACGTATTTTGTTGGTACATTGAAGCAAAAGTATTTTTCACAAAATAGAATTCAAGGTTTCAATCACTTCAACTTCCATATTACGTAATACAATTAATGCCTAATTTAATATGCGTTGAATAATTGTTGTATTGATAACATTAATTTATCCAATGCCTGCTTCAATTAATTACTAATACCTGACCCAAATCCGTTAGTTATCGCAAATGTAAATGAGCAACTAATCAGCATAATTATAGAGGTAATAAATTAGTCGCTACGGGAGTATTCCACTGGCTCCTCAGTAATCTGTAGTGGGCCAATCCAAATATTCCACTATGTGGTTCATTATCGTAGTGCTACTGGTACCTGAGACAAAGAGAATGGTTGTAGCCAACAATCCGATTGTGGTGTGAGCATTTCAATCAAGCACCTGCTGAATTCTCAGCATTATTGTCCAGTTACGTCGTTTGATCAGTTAATATATTTAGTACATTTCCCTACCGAGAATTGGTTCTGAAATAGATTCATACACTTCCTTGAACATAACTGGTAAGGTGGGGTCTAATAGGCAGCAAACCTTTTTGTTTTAATGTACCCGTTAAATTATGCTCTATTTGCATCGAAAAGTTTTTTATTAAGAAATTTTTAATGAATGAAAATGCCGAACAGGTTTTATTCACTAAAATTCTAGAATTCCTAAAATTCCGTAATTCCATTCCTCAGAACACTCGTCAGCTCCTAGTATCCTCTCTCGTATTCCCCCACTTCGTCTACGGATCCTTGGTGTATGGAGGGCTATCTGCAGGACTAGAGTTGAGACTGAAGAGACTCATGAATTGCTTTGTAAGATTTATCTTTGGGTTCCGTAAGCGCTCTCAAGTCTCCTGCTGGTATTCCGAGTTGAAGTGACTCTATCCAACCTTCGAAAGGCAATACCTACTTGGTGTTTTTCTATTCCAAGTTCTTAAAATCAAAAAACCTTCCTATATCCTAGATCTCCTCACTCGTCTTTCATTCATCCACTCATTAAACACCAGATCCCATCCGAATGATTTATATATGCCCTCCTATAGAACCTCCTTCTTTATCAAATCCTTTTTTCATACGTGCAACATCCCTCTAAAATTCTCTTCCCATCTCCATTCGCCAGTCGTCATCCATTCTTTCCTTTAAACAACACCTATTCCTTCATTTATTGAATAACCAAACCTCCACATCTTTGTAATCAAATAAA
>NW_027111427.1:1140765-1144356 GCF_000696795.3 Halyomorpha halys
CTTGCCAGATAAAAATCTCACTATATGAACCATGTATTTATTCTTAGGGGACATATGTTATATTTTTTCATATTCATTTTAATTATTTGGCCTAAATAATTCACAATATCCTAACAAAATTAAAGGAAAAAAATGTTACTTAGTAGATATTAAAACAGGATATTGTAGATCATAGGACAAACTAAAAACTATATTGGACATGAGCAAGTCTAATATTGGCACTATTTATTTACAGTCCACAAAATACACCAGAATTACATAAATATTAAACTTATTATAATATATATATAACATTTTTTTTTCGAACTATGGATTCTTTGATTCTAAGACAAATATAACATTTTTTCTTCTTCCGAACCTCATATAGACCTTTCTTCTGCTTCATTCTTCCCTTTTTATAATATTAATTGAATTTATAATTAAAGGGTTCAATGTTGTCAATTCGTCTTGACATATATTTTTCGAACAGATATAATTTTAGAGATCTTTATGAAATTTCATTTAAACTCTTCCTTTTAATAAATGATATGAAAGAAATATTTACAAAAAAGAAGCTATATGAGAGGTTGTTTTTTTTCAATTACATCACTGAAATCATTACAAGAATAGGTGGTCCGTGGTAATAACTTTATTTATTCTGGGACGAATCCCTCTAGAATAATACAGATAGACAAATGTGGGCTGAGGAGCCTAAGAGATACACATACACAAAAAATAAAGTAAATAAATAGTCATTATAAAAAAGAATTATAAGTTACTTTCTAACTTTAATCAGTTAGTTGGTATGTCAGAGTTACTGCATGACAGGCACATAACTTTTATGATATCATCATATACTGAGATGCAAATGAACTATCATGTTCATCCAATAATAAAGACAATATTATATTATAGTATATTTATAGTATATTATATTATAGTATTTCAAATTAAAGATTAAATGCTAAAATCAGGTTTACGGACTAGTGATGGGTGGAGGTTTAGCAGTAATAAAATAAATTGTCAAATGAACGAATCAATTAATTATAAAATATAGCAATCATTTCAATACGGATAGTTTTAGATGTGACTATTAGCGTGTCTTACACAGAACAACTTTTATTACCATATAAAACTTTTTATAGGCGAAGAAGAAATAACTTTTATGGAACACTAAACTGAATGGTCACACGATATTTTTATTACCGATTCACTTCCTCAACTATAATAAGAAGAATCAAATGATAATTTAGACAAGATCTTCTAAACTATAATGGTAACTAATTAAAAAACAAATAACTTCGACATTGCTCGTAATTCTTTAAAAATCTATTAAAGAAATATTAAACGATTCATAATTAGATAATAATAATATCTACAGTATACTACCTTCGGCAAAAGAAAAAATATTAACCTACATACCTATTGAGGAATGAATAAAAATTAGAATAGGAAATTGGAATATGATAAAAAAATTATTAATAAAATAAAAATCACTAAACTAATTATAAACAACGACTATTTCAAATTAAAGATTAAATACTAAAATCAGTTTTACGGACTAGCGATGGGTGGAGGTTAATCAGTAATAAAATAAATTGTCAAATGAACGAATCAATTAATTATAAAATATAGCAATAAAGATTTTTAAAAATTACTCTTAATATTCAAAAAAGAGGATCATAACAAATCTTTTGATTCTTTGAAAAAAGGAAATAAAATAATAAATTCCCCAAAAGAAACATCAGATGTCTTTACATTAAACCACAAAAATCATTTTAAAGCACATTAAACTAAGAAAAAAGAATTAAGTTGCGTCATTACAAACTATTATATACACCGTTATAATAAACTATAATATAACCTACTGAGACCTGAAATTGTAATTGTATATCTTTTTTAAAGGTTTGTTTTTTAAAGGATTTTTATCCATCCTCATCCTATGGAAGATGCCTACTTAATTTTCATACTAATAATACGTTTATACTAAAAAATTAAACTCCTATTGATGGAATCATTAGTTTATCTTCGACTTAATCACCGTCTAAAGAGGATGTCCAAGAAACGTGACATATACTGAAAACGAGAGATTACGTCTAAGAATACTTCGTGCCAAGATCTCCCATGTCCTCTTGACAGAAAGATCTGAATTATCTTGTTGATAGAATAGTCCATCTTCGGAATTGAACCGTTGGAAAAGATGCACAGAATCGTAAAATAGTGGAAGATTACGCTATATTACGATACACTATTTTTCGTAATTACGTTGTTCGAATAAAATGTATTAATGCTTGTTAATTATGAGTAATCAAGAAATGGGGTAGGACAGCAGGTTAGGTGCTAGATTCCTAACCATTGAGGTCTGGTTCAAAGCCTTCTGTAATCGATAATTTATTAATTTTATTATATCGGCTCTGCGTTTACTTATTGCTCCATTTATTTACACATAATTTGCGACTACCTATAATATAAAATATTTAAGAATCGCGGTTGTTACTTTCCATGTTTTTTCCTTTAAGAAATACAGCCTTTCAGTTTTAAAGTCCAACGAAAATGATAGTCCTCCCTTTGCCTCCATTCTAAGTACAAAGAGCTCAAAGGACGAAAATGGATGTAACTGAAAAAAAGCTGAGGGTACGTCTCCTTCGTTTGCAATTTAAGGCCTTTTGTGTTTCGGAGGGGAGGGGTGAACGAACACCCCCGAGCCGAGAATGTGTGGTCTCGCTGATTCTTATAAAAACATTTCTCAACAGAAAAAAGTAGAACAAAGGAAAATTCTCGCTTTTTCACTGGTCTAATTAAATTAATATATTCTTTCAGCGGAGATTTTTTTTTTTTCTTTTCTACTTTTCAAGCCCGACATAATTTTATTTCAGAGCTACGGTTGAAAAATTTCTTAAGAACCTTGAGGTTTTGAATTTACATTTTTTGTTCAAAAGAGACGCCGACATTTTATTAAAAAGCAATAATTTAATTTATGATAAGCTGCATATTAAATCAATCATATTTAATCTGATATAACTATTAAAACTCGTATTTTACACGCATCTGATTAATATTTTAGGAAAAACAAAAGGCCTAATCACAGTAAAAAAAAAAATTACTAGTCAGAAAGCATTTGTAGTTCAATGACTTTTTACCTAAGACGTTTTCTATAAACACGACATGTTTTGAAATCTTTAAAGGAAAACAAAAATACTTTATTGTAAACAATATTTTAGCTCTTTTTTTCTGTCTTATAGGGACGTATAATACGAGGTACCTATAATTTCACGTTTTCCTATTTCTGGTGCTTTTTAAATATTGCCCAGTTTAACTATCTTAAAGTTTTCTCTTCCTGTTGTAATAGGTTAGCAATGCTATATCCTATCCTAAACAGAAATTCCAAAATAAAACCAGAAACAACTGTTCTTATATTTAAAACAATCCTCAGGCTACTGCCTTCCTAAGAATCGCAGTTAAAGCTCCTTGGTTCATAAGAAATAGCCAATTGCATCGCGAATTACAAATGGAGTCAATAGAGGATTATATCAAAAAACGGTTCATGAAGTTCCACTCCCAGTTGCCGACAGTTAAAGGAGCAGTGACCAACAACCTGAGAAACCCAACCTC
>NW_027111427.1:1144651-1146872 GCF_000696795.3 Halyomorpha halys
TATGACTATACCCCCTCATAATCAACTGTTAAAAAATATATATAATATAAGTTATATCAACCATGTAAGGCCCACCAAGCCGATCTGGTATAAAAATAAAATAAATAAATTTCTGTTGTAAGAAAATATTTCAAAAGTGATATAGGACCATAGCCCCCTGGAGTAATATATACATATATATCTTATAATCAGACTGACTTACACTGCTTACTTATATATATAAAATAAAAAAGGGGCTTTACTGGGGTGGGTCCGGCCTGGAAGGATTGCCTTTTGTTTTTATGAGTTTATGATCTCCTCTTGTTATATTGTGACATGTACATCGACCAACCTACAGGCTATATGCTTGTCTTGTCCACAACCTTATCTATATACGGAAATATATAGTCACTCCAGTTTCCTTAAATGCTTTTTTTTTACTTTCACTTACCTACATATGGAATATTCAGTAGAGGGTAGTATTTCAAATTTGAAATATTTCGGATCAGTTTTCGAAATAAATAGATATTTTGAGTTCCCTGAGTCCAAATATCCAAATCTCAAAAAATTTTCTGTATATTTATTGTGAACATGATCAATGCAAGCAACATCTCATGGGTACAGCGCCTGCTGACAAGGTGAGTTTGATTTTGTCATTTATTGAAAAAATAAGCCAGTTCGTTTGTCCCAGGGAGGATCAATTAATATTAATTTTTCGGACTAACTTGTAATTGTATATTATGCTTTTTTATTTATTATATTCATTTGTTTACTTGGTGAACAATGTTAATAGAGAGAGTAAGCTGGAAAAATGAAACCAAAAATTTCTTATAATGGACCATGGGCGTGGCAGATGAGTAGAGTAAGAAAAGCCAATCACTGTCTGCTTTCTGTTTCAGTATAGATTAAAAGAGTAGACTTTCTCATTAACCTAAACGTTAGACACATCTCGTTAACTATAAATTGGACTTTTATGGTTGGGTAATTAAAAACTATAAACACTGATTTAATTCTTTTAAAAAAAATGAAAAAAAAAAACCAGTTTCGACTTTTGTCCATTTCCAGATAGGAAATATTTATCGATTTTATCCAGGACTGACAAAATTGGACGAAATAGTCCATTTTGTCCTTGGTGGACAAAATCATATCCAGTCAGCTTAGAATGCTTCAAGTTAGTGCTATTATTTTAGTTTTTCGTTGGTTATCCATTCCGACATCCTTAAAAGCTCATTTCGTTCAACTTGATACTATCATATCATTTATCTACACGGATTGTAAGTCACGCAATTACGCAATTACGCAATTCCCAAGTTTGGCCAACTTTTTTCGGTTCAGAAATTTTTTTTTAAATCTTAAGGCGTTGTTCCTCTTTTTGTTTCGGTATTGTTTCTTATCCTTAAAAATATTATAAAGTAAAATTTTTAATATTTTAGACTTAATATTCACTCACTTTTGATCTTTTATAATTATTTTCCTCTTATTATAGAAATTTATGATTATAGTAATTATTAATATAACAAAGAACTATCTACTTTGATCGGACAAAGAGAGCTATTTAATTGCTGATCACACCCTTAATAATTCAAAGAAGCTATTAATATATTTTCAATTGAAGGACATTGATTATCATATTAATGTCCTATAACTTTGGATATATTATATATTTCAAAGTATTTTCGCCCCTCTAAAGATAATTAACTTGTCATTGCTGAGTCAAATCGGCGTGGGTGCTCTCATTTTCCTAACTATGTGTCAATCAGCTATCTTGTCGTACTCATTAATAGAATTAATTAACTTTTTAGCATAACTAGTATTTAAATTGTTTTTTTAATCAAATTTTATATATTTTCTTTTACACAAGTACCCTATTTCGTTAGGTAATGTAATAGTTCAGTTATGAAAATATTTTTTATTTTTCCAAAATAATTATTTTTTTATACTCCTCATAAAAAAAAAGTATGACATTCTTGATTTTCACGAGAATAGCAGATTTTATATAACATATAAAAATTATAATACATTTTAATAAACAAAATATTAAAATTTAATGTTTTATACTCCTCATAAAAAAAAAGTATGACATGACAGCAGGTTAGGTGCTAGATTCCTAACCATTGAGGTCTGGTTCAAAGCCTTCTGTAATCGATAATTCTAGAATTCCTAAAATTCCGTAATTCCATTCCTCAGAACACTCGTCAGCTCCTAGTATCCTCTCTCGTATTCCCCCACTTCGTCTACGGAT
>NW_027111427.1:1147387-1155720 GCF_000696795.3 Halyomorpha halys
ATATATTACTGTTAAAATTATTTATACTCCAAGGTTTTGCATTCATATTTATTATTTTATTACAAAATTGAAACTAGATTTTAATCTTTTCACTCCTGGTAGGACAATACATCCCAGTAGACATTGTGAATTATATGTTGGGTAGAGTTACTGTGGGAAATATAATTGCTTTCTATTATTACAAATACACCTTGGGACACCATACTTCTATCAATTGGGACACCTTGACCCTACCACTGAGGCCCATGGGCCACAAACCCATTTTCCGACCCAAAAAAATGCATAATCTCTTATTATCCATTTTTAATGCCTCATTAAGAAGATATTTTTAATTATTCTAAGGCAAATTATTTTATTTTAATAATTTGGTTCATTTTACTGGAAGGAAGAAACATTATGTTGATTGTCACTTTTTTTTTTCTATTTCAATCATCTTTCTCCAATATTAACTAAGCTCACAATAAGACATGCATTTCTTTTCAGTGCATTCCCTTGGAATTATAATTTAACTATGTTTATATGCGAAATGGAGATGCAGTTTTTAATCTATTCAATTTGTTGTGTCTGTTTTATAATTGATTGAATTATATTAACTTTCAGTTATTTTTATGGATTCCGATGGTTTTTATATATGTATTATTTTAACGTCCTGAGAATTAAAATGGTGTCCTTTTTGCTCAAGATGTTGTACTAATGCTAAATAAATATGGTCATAAGCGAAGTTTGACAGAAGCAGAATTATATTCATGGCTTACAGCATTAATAAGGCCGTTGGAGCGCATTATAATGAATTTAAAAAAAAATCGCCAAATCAAGATTTAGACAGATCTATTAACCAATGGTTCATCACGTACTTTAGCAAAACTAATTCATTTATAAATTTTGCTTTAATTGTATGTTTTTAATAAATCATCCTGTTTAATTAAACCTAACAAACTTTCAGGTCACTCACCACGGGCTAACTGGCCGAATAGAGTTCACAGAAGGACGAAGAAGTAACTTCAAGATGGACCTCCTGAAGCTGAAGCGGGAAGAACTGCGAAAGGTCGGAGAATGGAGCCCTTCGAGCGGCCTCAACATCACAGACAGCACTGCCTTCTACGAGACAACTACCCCAAATATCACCCTCATAGTGATGACGAGAGAAGTAAGTCGTATTTTATTTACTTAATTACATTTGTTGGTAATGATAATATTTTTTAAATAGTGATATTAACCTTCCTATACTGACTAAAATCCTAACACTTCTACACCACTTGATTTTTATACTTTTCCTTTGTATCTTTTCACATATATTTTGTTAAATTGTTTGCTCGATTCTTGTAATTTTGAAATGTAATAAGTTACTTTTTATTGAATAACAAATTTATCTACTTAAAAATAATAAAAAAATTTTTTTTTTTCCTACGCCAAGGAAGCATTTCTGCCATCTTGTTTCGAACTACCCAGTATACTTTAGCTTCACATAATTCCAGTCTGAAATTAAGTCCGCCGTTGCTGCACATGTAAATGATCGCGGGTCATCTTACCATCTCCACACAGGACACAGTCTGAAGACTTAGCCACTCCTATTCTCTTCAGTTGGTGCCGCAGATAGTCATGTCCAGTGGCCAACCGGAACCACGCCATTGCCATCGCTCTTGGTAAAGTCAATGGGGGGCGCCTCTTAGGATCTAGAAATGGCGCCCAGTTCTTGCCACCACATTATCCTCTACTCCTTTCCTCTGCTCTTCCAGTGATGGCACTTCGAGCTATTTCTTTCGCCATGTCCATGGTGATAGGAAGAAGCGGCTGTGTTGGCTAGCCCCTAACCGTGCATCCGCCTCTTCAATCCCATGTATACCGCAATGGACTGGAATCCATTGCATCATCAATACTTTAAGTATTTCTCTTTTACTTTCTATAGTTTTCCGGCATGCGAGAATTCCAGCATTACCCGAGGGATGTCCAGACGCTATTGCCAGCAGTGCTGCCCTGGAATCCGACAACTATCTTCTTTTCGCTATATAAAATAAATAAAATAATATAAAATGTATCCCTATATTCTTTTAATATTAGGAGAAATAAGTAAGTTTAAATTGTTTACTACTTAATTTCTTTAATTATTGTGACCGTTTAAACAGCTTAGTTTATAATGTTAAAACAATTTATATGTAATTTGTCGTCATGCATAGGGGTTAATGCTTTTAAGTGGAGTTGGAGTAGACAGTGAAGCAAACTACTTCAAATAATTTTATTACCTACTCATTTATCATTAAACTCAACTACGTGTTAAAAGGTGGGAAAATTAAATCATGGGTTGGAATGATAAAATTTTTATTAATTTGTATTATACTATTACTTAAACAATAGTATAGATTATGATGATATTACTAAATTGTAAAATTGATGAGTTGGACACAAAAGGAATAATGTTTTAAAAAAAAAACAATATTATTAGATTTCGGTAATGCTTATTTTCCCACCCTTATAATATTTTTCTTTGTCCTAAAATGCATACCCTAATGTAATATCTCATAGTGATACCACAAAATGTAAATATTGGTGTTGTTTTTACATACTATAATGTTCACGTATGATTTTATTCTTTATCAAAATATATATATTTTTTTTTCAAGAATAAAACATGTCTTTAATTTTGTTTGTATGGATTTTATTAGTTATTTGTGAAAATATAAATAATTAATAACACAGTGCGTTTAGCAAACTGCAAAACCACATGAAGCAGGTAAGAAACTGTCGACAGTTTACAATTCGATGTACAGAATTTTATAGACAATTAGACGATCACTATAATACTAGAGATCGAATTTGAAAATTAATTATTTAATATCCGAAACATTATCCAATTTATTAATAAAATATTTAAGAAGCCATAAGGGTGATTTATTCCAGTAATTGCTACATTGTAGAATACATGACCCTTAGCAACATAATGAATAATTTTTATTATTTAATTACTGATTGTTTCATTGAAAAACATGATAAATAATAAGGTGCATGTAATATCACTACTTTTCCCTTATCACATTTGCTTTTCTTCTCTCCCTGTATCTTCTCAGCATTTCTGCGTGCCTTTGCTTTCTCTCTTCCTATCTCACAGTACTCTTCCATTTTTCTTTATTGATTGAACATGAATTTCTTTCAATTTTTTTCCGTACTCTTCTCCAGGCAGTCTTTAGGCAGTACTCAGTTATTTTCAATTTTTTTTTTTCCTCTCTCATTTGCTTCACATATCCTCCTACGCTCTTGTATTCACGTATTCTGTCAAAGAATTTCTCGTTTAATCTCCTTTGGTCCTATTTACTTTATTTTAAATAAAACTTAAAATAATGTAATTTTTAAAACTTTTTTTAACAAACGGTCTTTTAAGACCACGCGAATATCACTACTTTTTCCTTCTCATTTTTTCTTTGCTTCCTCTCTTCCGACTATGCAGTACCCTTCCTTTTTTCTTTATTGATATGAACATTGATTTCTTTCAATTTTTTTCCGTACACTTCTCATTCCATTGTCATTGTCTGTTATTTTCAATTTTTTTTTCTCTCATTTTCTACACATATCACATGCTACGCTGTTGTATTCACAGATTCTGTCAAAGAGTTTCATATTTAGTCTCCTTTGGTCCATTCATTCATTTGCCCTTAGAATTCAGTCTGATTCTTATTTCGTTTTCCAGGTCATTTATTTCCCTGTCGATTTCCTGATTGGGTCTTTTTTTCTTTTTTCTTCCTGTTTTTCTTATGCTAGATTCTCCTCATGATCCTTCTCTCTATTTTCAGTAATTTTTCCAGGCCAGGAAGATATGTTGTGTCCATTCCGTATAATATTACTGGTTTTATGACCGTGTTTTAAAGTCTTATTTTTGCGTTGGACTATAGATTCTTCTTATTGTAAGCTTGCTTGTTCCGAAGCTTAACCTTTCCAACTTCATGATTTTCTCCTTTATGCTCTCTTTCTTTTTGTTGCATACTATCTCTCCCAGATATTCAAATTTATTTATCACTCTTATCTATTTTCCTAGTTTATTTATTTAATAGCAGAACACTTTTAGGTCACTAGGAGGATCTCAGGAAGCCATTGTAAGCCCGAATTATTCCTATGTATATGAATAATTCCATAATTATTGAACAAACAGTTAATTTATAATAGCGAGTAGCATACAAAGGCTTAAAAGCGGTGAGCCGAGTCCGATTAATGTAATACCGGCTGAGAAGGTACTCAACCTGCTCCAAATCCTCATCTTCCTCCCATTGCATCCCTCCGGCCCTTTAGAATTTCAGAAAAGCCCTTCAAGCATATTCAATAATCTAGCCTATTAAATACATTAAAATTTTGATTATCAATAAGTGTTGAAAATTATAGACAAATCTACGATATCAGTCTTGATGAAATCAATCAACACTCCCGACTTTCATCAGACGGATCTGAATCGCAGTTAATGTTCCTTGGTTTATAAGAAATAGCCAATTTCTTTGCGAATTACAAATGGAGTCAATGAAGAATTATATCAAAGAACGGTTCATGAAGTTCCACTCCCAGTTGCCGACAGTTAAAGGAGCAGTTACCAACAACCTGGGAAACCCAACCTCAACCCGAAGACTGAAGCCCAGACTGCTGCAGGACATTCTTTTATAAATGTTTAATAAATATAAAATTAATTCATAGTCACACTACCTCTATTTACTTATTATTATTATTATTCATTATTATTATTTTATTTTATTTTTTCTCTTTTCTTCTCTCTTCCCTTTTTCAAATTAACTTTTTTCTTTGTACTATTAGAAGACAATTGTTTGTATTATTTAAGTGTACCAATATCAGTATTTTTTGTCATTAATTTTACTTTCCTCTTTTATTAAGAAGCATTATTCTTATCTATTTATTTTCTTTTTTTTTCTTTTAATAAGAACAATTTATATAGTTAGGGGTGTCATTTGTATGACTATACCCCCTCATAATCAACTGTTTAAAAATATATATATAATATAAGTTATATGAACCATGTAAGGCCCACCAGGCCGATCTGGTATAAAAATAAAATCTTGTAATGTTTTGATGTTCGAGCGTAATACAATTAATATCCACAATATAGTTATAAAATTTTATTGTAATCAAATAGGAAACTTAAAAGTACATCATTTTTCGATACAGTCCCCTTGCTTTTCAACGCACTTGGTCCATCGTTGTACAAGCTTCATGATGCCCTCATAAATGAAGGTTTTCGGATCAGCTGCAAGCCAGGAATGCACCGCTTCTTTCATTGCTTCGTCCGAGGTAAATCGATGGCCCCTTAATACCTCTTCGAGTGAACCAAACAAGTGATAGTAGATTGTTTGTGTGTCAAAAACATGTGGATCGCTATGGTAACGAATGGAACAATTTCTTACACAGGATAATTACTGGTGACGAAATAATGGATCCATTATTACGAACGGAAGAGTAAACGGCAGAGTATGGAATGGGAAAATCCAAATTCGTCGCACAAAAATAAGTATATATAAATATGATATTGAAAATGTCAAGGTCATTCATAAATAAATTAATATTTTTAGAAGAGAGATATTAGAATCGATTTACATCTCAGGAAATATAAATTATACTGTCAATTTCAAATCAGATTCAAAGGGACTAAACCACCATTATTCTGACATTTTGAGTAAAATAAATATGTAATTATTATATAAAAAAGTTGGTAAATAGATAAATGTTCAAATCCTTAATTTGTACAGATGTATATATAAAATATATATACACTTATAAAAGCATGTATATGTGAATAAATATGTGAAAATAAAATATGGAGGAGGGTATATGTATGTTTAAAAAAACACACATATAATAAGAATATATTAATTATGGATTTTTAAAAAATGTTAATTAAATTATATTTAAATTATCATATAAAAATGATAAGGTGATACCAGAGTCCTAACCTGTTGAAGGTAGGTTCTGTTTTAAGTGATAAATATAGGTGAAAGAGGAGAAGTCTGTTTGTAAAAAAGGATTTTTAAATATAGGATATAAAAAAAAAGTTATATAAGAAATTTGTTTAAAATCAAAAATTTTATGACCTTGTTATGATATTCTTTTAATAATTATTTTTTTTTAAAGATGTGCCACGGGCAATTAGCCTGCAAATTGAGATTAATTTGGAAATAATGAAATTGTTATAAAAACAAAAAATATTTTATAGGTTAAAATAAAATAACCATTCTCAAACAATCATATAATAAATAATTAATCTAATGAGAAGTTATGTCTGAGCGCCGCAGCAGACGGACAAGGGTTGTAATAGTGTAGTGAAAAAGTAATTACAATTCCCTGCCAATTATTGTAATTGAGAAATACATAAATGCAATTCAATTAGTAGTAATTCTAATTGTGAGATCCCAATTAAAAACTGAACCAAAGTAATTACAATTACATGAAATTGAACCTTTTTTTGTATTTATCCACAGTGGTGCCTACTTCTTAGGCAGATCTTCCTATTGTATATTTTAAACTTACTTCTGGAGAAATATTTCCAGACTATATAACTTTTTTTTAAATTATGTTCACAATCCTACGGTACATAAAAGTTCAAAAATAATTAAATTGGGTTCGGCAAGGCTTAAAAATTTAATGGTAGTGATAAAAATATTATTATGGCGTCTGGGCTGTTACAATATACACATATTACATAATTCATATATAAGTTGCCTGTCTGGAATCCTCACACCAGACTGAAAAGACAGGAAACTGCACGTCGATTTCGACTATATGCACTTACTGGACAAACGGTCTAAACTTCCAACACATTACAAAAGACTGATCTACATAACTGTAATAAGGCCAATCCGGACATTTGGAGTTGAGCTTTGGGGCTCCACTAAACCTTCGAATTCCTCTCGTATTTAATCCTTACAATTCAAAATCCTTCGTAAAATCCTCAATGCTCCTTACTTTGTCACAAATAAAATCATACATAAAGACATGTTCCCTATGTAACCGATCTAGCCCGAACCAGATATCACTCCTTCCATTATAAACTACCTAACCACTCAAACCCCCTACTTCCTAATCTTGCATCCTCTTCCATTCCTGACAATCCTCCGAGGGCCTGAAAAGAAGATGGCCACGAGACCAGCTAATGTAAAATGCCATTAGAGTGGTACCAATGGTTAGTTTTTCTAGACGCATGTAACACTCCAACTTAGATCAGATTTACTAAATGTATTATAATGTACAGTTGTAAATAGCAATAAATAAATATTAAAAAGTTGCGTGTATGAGCTATCTTGTAAATGTTAAAGACCGTAAGCAGAGCTAATATAATCCACCTCAGACTGCTCTTAAACACGAAATATATGCACGGGTGTATCTAATAAACGTAGTGAGATAAATATAAACTTTGCCCCCTGCCCGTAAATACTCAGTTCCAGACATTTATGAATATCACTGCTCCCTGCCGAGGTGGTTCGGACTACGTTACGTTTATATCCACGCCTTTATTTCCTACACAAGCAAGCTTTAATAAACCGCTGTTGCTTACTTTAATAATGCTCAAAACAAAATAGTAAATATTTTCTTAGTCGTTTTATTTTCCTATAAAAAAAAACTTACCTCGTTCAAAATAACAGAAACTAAGAAAATCCATTTAAAAAAAAAAGAGGTCGAACAGAAACATGAATATGTTATATTATGAATGCGGAATATATTTCATACCATAGCAACCGCAATTAAAAGTAGTATAGTGCCTAAAAAGACAACATTTTAATATAATAAACAGCAAATCAACTAATAAACTCTAAAAATATGATAAATTAAGTAATCAGGGTCAAACTTTATTAAAGTTAATCGAATATAAATGAAATATAGAAAACATCAGTTTTCAAACATTAGGAATTAACAGAATGGAATTAGCAAGATTAAACCATACTTTTACAGTAATTTGAATACGAAAATAATGGTAAATTTTCTCCTTTTAACAACCAAAGGGTTAAAGGCAAAGCGAGTTAGGGGAGAATCAAATAATAGATTAGAGTAATAGAATAGAAAATTAATATCTTGTGACATATTGATTATATAAAATCGTATAATATATAAATGATTATTATATGAAATATTTGCATTATACAATAATCATTATACATATAATAATACAATATAATAGAAAAAGTTTTAATTCAAAATTCTAAACGGCCAGATACATATGGTAATATAATCGCGCCTCTCAAAAACAGGATGTTCCATAACTTACTTCATTTCCATAACTTCCTTATTATTTATTATCATTATTATTTTATTTATTTGTATTAGGTTATTAATATTATTTGTTATTACATTATTAT
>NW_027111427.1:1156045-1156585 GCF_000696795.3 Halyomorpha halys
TGAAGAACACAAGTAAAACATAACTTGTTTATTATTTATTATTTAACTTCCTTATTTCTTATTACTTATTATTTATTATTTCCATAACTTGCTTGGTTGTATTCGGGCTCTAATTATGGAAAGTGAGCCGTATAAGGAGGTAAATATTTCAATTCAAAATTCTATACTAAAGGGCCAAATATTTATAGGGTGTTTTTTTAAGCCTGATAGAACTTGAAATTGTAAAAAATAACACAAAAAATTAAATTGTAATCAAAATTTTTTTTTTATTCGAAAGATCTTTTATAAATGTTTAATAAATATAAAATTAATTCATAGTCACACTACCTCTATTTACTTATTATTATTATTATTCATTATTATTATTTTATTTTATTTTTTCTCTTTTCTTCTCTCTTCCCTTTTTCAAATTAACTTTTTTCTTTGTACTATTAGAAGACAATTGTTTGTATTATTTAAGTGTACCAATATCAGTATTTTTTGTCATTAATTTTACTTTCCTCTTTTATTAAGAAGCATTATTCTTATCTATTTATTTTC
>NW_027111427.1:1156710-1160385 GCF_000696795.3 Halyomorpha halys
GAAAATTATAATTATTCAAAGTAATATCAAATTTTTTTTTAATTATTAATTATGTAACTATGGTGATAATGTCCATCTATATAAATATATATATATATGATAATTCGGCACGAGTTCTGCGTCGTCGAAAGCAAATAGTAGAAAAGAGGGAAAATGATGATAAGTGACTCACACGGGATCCAGTAAAAGAGAAGGGAATGTAAAGAAACAAGTAAAAGTAGAAAGGTAGGTGAAAAAGCATCTAACAAAGCATTAACCGTAATCGATAAGTTGACTGAAAGAAATTTAAAACGTTCTGTAATATAATAAAATAAAAACAATAAAAAACAAAAATGAGTTAAAATAAATATATAGGAGTTGATAATTAATAGAAAATATTTATGGGAATTATAGAAGTTGCAAATCCATTTTAAACATCTTTCCTTATAATTTTATTGAAAACTATTATTTTATTTTGATTGTTATTAATTATTTTGTCTTTGACTCTATTTGTTTATTTTTCATCATTTATTTTGTTTTGTTTTATATCTCTCCTTTTTCTAAGACCCCATGGGTACGTGGAGTTGGGGTCAAGATCGATAAAAAAAATGGCTTGAGGAGAACCTCTTTACATGGATTGAGAATGCATTTGAAGAAGGGGCTGAGGAAATTGGATATTTTTGATAAGTGACAGTGTTGCGTATTAGTCTGATGGTTTCGGGGCACACTAAGATTGTTGTGTCAATAATGGTTCAGTAACTTGTCCTCAGTCTAGTCCGAGGCTGTTTGAGTGCCATCTGCCATCTTTGTGCCCGTTCTGTCGGTGTCAGTGTCCTGAATAGTGGCTTTGTGCAGTGCTGGCAGGCTATAGGTAATGAAGTATGTCTTAATTTGCGTCTGATAATGCTGCTCTAAAACTGTTGGAGCTTCTTTGCTGTTGTTGGTGCTTTGTTGCTCTGCAGAGGTAGGCCAGCAAGGGCTGGCCATAGTAGGCTTTTATAATTCATAAATGTGAGGATATTGTCAACAAGTATAAATTACACACTCTCCATTCGATAAAACATTTTATCAAATCAATTAGAGCAAATGGTATGTTGAATCATTTTTCTATGTCGTAATTTATTTGACAGTACCAATTAAATAATTGATGGCATATACTTACAGAATTTTCTCTAGGCTAGAAATTATGAAAATAGTTGCAATTTACACCTTAAACTTCAGTCAGGCTGCTAAACCTAAAATCAGGCAGAGATCCAAATATTCCCATTGATCCAAATATTCTCAGTGATCTTACCAACACTAAGTTTAGTAACCTGCTCAGAGTGGATCGGAATTGGATTTGCTCATACTGAAAGGGAACGGAGTAATGACATTATAGATAATCTAACAGGAGGGAACAAAGGTCCGTCGTTTGAGCGAGATTTATCTATTTATGTTTCTGTTCACTTGTAAGGGTTGTAAAGTTTACATTACCAGAAATAATAATTTACAGTATATAATTAAAATTATTAAAATCTCCGGTCAAAAGTAACTCAGGAAAGGCAAAGTTCACTTAAATGCAGATTTGATAGGAACGAAACGTTCTGTTGAAACGGATTCATAAAAAGATTTCAAATGACACGAATTATGGCATTAGTATAGATCGTCTTAAAATAATTAAGTTTATATCGATTAGGCATAGATATAGTTTTTGAAAAAAGAATTTTAATTAATTACTGTGATAGGGAAGCTGAAATGAGAAAAATCCATTTTGATTTCGAATAAGATGCTAACTGCTAGAAAAATTTACAAAACAAAAAAGACAAAATTATTTTCAATTCTTAAAATATTTTGATGGATACAAACAAATATTTGAAAATGTTTTAATTTATGAGTTCCTTGTATTTATGTTTATTGTTGTTTAAAGGCGTAAAACCCTCTGGTCATCAACGCCTATGGCATGATAAAAGTAAAAAAAAAAATAAATAAATTTTAAAAAATAATAAAAAAATAAATAAATAAAAAAAAATCAAAGAGGAGTTATAATTTATAAAGAAGGCGATGTGCTTTTAAAAATTCAAACACTAAAGTAATTTTAGCTTCCTCGTCTGTGAGAGCTTCTGATAAATTTGGGGTCAGTCCTATCCTGCGTTACATGTATTGAAAATCATTTTCCAATGTTAAAAATAGTAAAAATTAATTAAGTAAATAAAAAACAGAAACCTGGAATTTTATAAAACTGTCTAATACAAAAGCTAATAGTACAAGAGCCAGGAAGAAAAAAAGGGAGTTATCTCACCCCAATTTTTGATTACTTTAATTAAAACTATGTATAATTACTAGTCAAAACTGACGAGTCTGCCAAGTATAGATAGGGTAAATAAAAAATGGCGGCTGATTTAAAACCCTAAAAAAAAATTAATTTTTCATTTAGAGCTCCATATCTTAAAAACTATCAATAACACTAGAAAATCTAAGAGAACATCATTTTAAGACGTGTAAATTTGTTGAAATATTAGCCTTCATAGAGCTATTTACGTCCAATTGTTCTCGAGGTATAACTTTTTAAAAAGCAACATTTCATAAATGTTCTGAAAGATTATTATTTTGTAAATTTATTTAAATTAATCATATATCTCAAAACTCATTCGACGTACAGATGTCTATTAGGACTCAAATCAAAGCTAGTTTAATGTACTATTATGTATTTTCTGAGGTTTTTCATGATATTTGCTAAAATAAATTGATTTATAGTAGTTCGGACAATAAGTTAGTTTTATGAAAATCGTTATTTCAGAAATCATAGGACGTACAGATGTCTGTCAGCACTCAAATTAATGATAGTTAAATGTACTATAAAATATTTTATAATTTTTATCTTTGTAGGAGTAGTAGTTTTTATGATATTTGAGAAAATAAACTCACAAAATGTTAATTTCTAGTTATTCGTAGAAAATGTTTGATTTTTATAAAATATATCCCTAGACCCATAAGACGCACATATGTCTGCCAACACTCAAAATAAAGGAAATTTAACTTACTATAAAGTAGTTTATGACACTTATCTTCGTAGGGGCTGTAGTTTTTATGGTATTCGCATATAAATTTGGCAAATTTACCAATTTATTTTAGCAAATTTCATGAAAACTACTTATCCTACGAAAATAAACGTAATAAACTACTTCATAGCTCATTAAACTACCTTTAATTTGAGTGCTAATAGACATCTGTACGTCACATAGTTCCTGAGATATAGATTCCTCAAAATAAATTTGTACATAAGTATTCATATGAATACTTTGAAATCTAATACTTATCGCTCTTGATCGCGGCTACCAGGAAAAGTTTTATAAGTTTTTTCATTGAATGTTTAAGTCAAATTCTTTCTATAAAATATTTCAATAAAAAACAATAAATGTAACTTTCTATAGTAATGAACCTTAATTAATGTTTAAAACGTTTCTATTAATTTTTATTGAATGTTATTAACCTCCTTTATTAAGTTTCCCTACCATGTTAATGATACGGAATTATCTAACCTGATGGTGGAAGTCATCAAAAAGTTGTAAAAATTAATAAACGCGTTTTTATTAAAAAGCTCTTTTTCCGGTATGCTCTGGAAATTTAAATACAAATATAAATTTTTAAAACTATATATTTTCACTTACATCTTTAATTACAAATAAATTATTAAAAAAAAGTTGAAATAAGGTAAAA
>NW_027111427.1:1160435-1163260 GCF_000696795.3 Halyomorpha halys
ATTTAAGTGAAAAATAATTTTATTAAGAATTTAAAAAATATTTTTAGGACTATTAATTGCTTAAAATAATATTCTGTCTTTTATTTTTGCTAGGAAATCATATTAAAACAGAATAATGTTATGTATATAGAGTATGCATGTATACACAAAATATATACCTAAATAGTGTATCTATAATTAAATAGATTAAACTACATTGAGTAATCAATTCTATTGTTATCAGTTTACTGTAGCGCTAGGATTCAGATTATCAACGTTCTATGTTGCAGTGATTTACGATGGCTATGGAATGTTTAATCCATGCGAGAGAATTCAACTAAAGCTATCTGAACCATTGAACACTTGATCCTTTGACTCAGATCTAAATCTTAAACAATCAAAATAGCACATAAATAATACCCCTTAATCGAAATTGACTTTTTTGCCGTTTGTCAAAGAACTGTTGAGTGATTTTACTTGTTTATCCTTGGCATTCTGTCGCGAATCCTGACTTAGTATATCTAGAGGAACGCAATGAAGTTATAGGACCGAATTAAGGAATAATTAATTAAATGAGGTAATAAAAGAAGATAGTCTCACTAAAAAATGGGTCCCTACAGCATTGTGGCGGTTGAAAACTTAATTAGAAAGGATAGTATATAACCTTAGTATAGCCTATCTTTAAATTATTTAAAAGTCATTATCCTAAAGTTAAATACCCTATAGCCATTGTAAACTAAGTATATACTGGTGTAATAGCAGGAGAAAGATGACACTTTGGAAGTTCAACAGCACAGAGCCCGAATAGGTAGGAGTACACCAACACCTGATCCTATGCATAGGAAAAGCATTAGAGTCCACTAGATTCGACCGTTTTATCCAAATTTAGCTGAAGAGATGATGATGTGTTTTTTTTTTGTTGTTTTTTTTATTATTATCTTATCTTGGCCTCTGTTTCCCGTTTTTAAGCAGAGTTGAAGTGGCTTTATCCTTCCTACCGTCGTAAGTATTTCCTGGCTTCCTTCATCTTCCAAGTCATCCAATCCCGCCGTCCATCATACATCTCCGAACTCCTTCAATTCAAATCCTCTATTCGTTCCCGCAATACCCGTTCGCAGTTTTCAGATTTGTACAATAACAAGGGCCCACCGAACCGCTGCTTTCGATAGATCGTTCATTATCCGAGCCTCATCCTTATGGAACTCCATCCCTTCCAACATACGTCGCTCCAATACCCTTCCTACCTTTAAATCCCGCCTGTTCAATCACTTCCTATCCATTCAGACCCCATAAAATTGTAAATTAATATAATCGTAAATATGTGCGTAAACTCATCATTCTTAATTATTTTTACATCGTTTTCTTTTCTCTTTTTTATTTATTCATTTTTTTTTTTATTGTTCAACTGATAAAAGTGAGAAAGTAACCTATAATTATTTTTTTTTATAATGACTGTTTATATTTCTTTGTATTCACTCAGCACTCATCTATTGATTTCTCTGTATTATTCTAAAGGGACTCGTCCCAGAATGAATAAAGTATTATTATTATTATTATTATCATTATCGAATTTGATACATTAATATGTTATTCGTTTATTACACAATGCACTATTAAAAGTTACATAAACCAAATCTTGGCCTCCTCCAGCCGTTACGGTCCAAATCAAACCACATCAGTTTTGTTCTCTCTTCCTCGTTCCATAAATTGTTGTGTTAGCAGCATTTTCGACGTCTGTCTGTTCATTTTGGCAATATACCCTCCATATCTGGAACATCATGCAGAGTTTCACTATTCTCAGATTAATTGTTTTTGGTTTATCTATATCTTTGGGCTTCTTTTAAGCTTCTCTGTAAATCCTCATGTTCAGTATATTGATCCTATGCTTTAAGTCCTTCCCCTTATAATGATGTGGCGGATCTTATGGAGGAAGCCTGCTCGTTTCCTTTTAAGACATCCGAGGCTAGTTTAGGTTACACGATAGTTGCTGTCGGATAAGGAAGTTATCCACCCTTTCTCCGTAGCCTGATAATGGGACTGCCATTTCTATGCATACAGACCAACACCCCCATCTGGAGCGGCTAACAAGGTCGTCCGGGGATGTGCGGACGGTCGAATGTCAGCTTCAGTAGAGGCTCTATTCGGATCCTCAACCGGACGGATGAGATTGTTTTCTCTCTGGACACAAGGATGTTTTCAATAAAAACTATCGATTTACTGGATTAATTTGGAAGATATCGAAGTGAATTCTTATGCCTACATGTGTATTTTAATAAAGAACAACTATATATTTTTAATAATTATTCTAACGAAACCATAAATTATTAGGTTTTTGTTTAATTATCCATTTGATGATGTCTATCGATTTTTATTTCTAAACCAATTTTTAAGTGTTATGGCTCACTGTATTCACTGAGATCAAGCGCACCGGTGGGTAGTTTGTGAAGTTGGCAAATATGATATCGTAGTCAAGTGGCGTCCACACATCCGAACGACACTCAAAGACATCGATATACTTCTCATTTATTTACCTAATTACGTTTACACATGCAGAAATTGATGTTTGTTTCAACATCCTTGATGATTGGACATCTATGAAACTTTAGAAGTATTTAATAACATAAAAGTACAAAAAAAAAGTAGGCCAAGAGATTTATTATAACAAATAAATATAAAGTCATAATAAGAGGGAAAAATATTTTAACAACTAGTAAAATGAATACACATACATTTTAAATAATGAACGAATAAACAATTAATTACATTACATTTAATTAATAATTAATTTCCTTCAGTTAATGTCACAGGTAAACCTGTACGCAACTATCGGGCGATGTAAATATATA
>NW_027111427.1:1163365-1171342 GCF_000696795.3 Halyomorpha halys
TATATATTAAAGAACTAGATTCTTTGATATAACATTCTTTATTTAATTGTTTAAAAATTCTAGTTTGGAAATAAATATTTCTTTAGCATTCACGCAATACAGTATTAATTAATTTCCTCAGACTTATTTTCATAACGACCATATTCTATTTTTATTACAAATATAATTAACGTATCCATATCATAAATTTTTTAAGCTTTGGTCTGGACTATGTGATACAACGCTAAATATCAGGATTTTTATTTTAAATTTTAGCGTATATTTTAATAATTGATGGTTCTCATTACTTAATTTCTCATAAATTCTAAGGACTGATTCAGCCAACACTCAGAAAATTTAGGCCGCAGTTTATAAGTGCTCCAATAAGATTTGACAAGGCGGAAGAGTTAATAGGGAAGAATCAACGAAATTGGCCCTGGTAGCTGCGAATGGCGGGGAAATGGGCCTTTACTTAAGGAATAAATGAGCGAATCAAAAGAGCCGAAAGGGAATCATGTAAAACAAAGAGACCAATGGAAGAGCAGCTTTTAAAAAGTCCTCCATCGTTTAGGAAATGGGGTGCTGTCGGGAGAGTGATGGATCTGGTACCGGAATTAGCCTCCTCTTCCAAACTTTTCTTCCTCTTCCAATATTTTCTTACTCTCCTTAATATAGTAATTGTCTTAGTTAATGGAAGAGATAATCAATTATAAATATATAAATTAAAAATACCTAAAAAAAGAGCCAAAAAGTATTTATATATTATCATTGGAAGATTTAAAAATAAAAACCTGTTTCTCAATACTACTACTATGTCATTTTAGAAGCAGTAAAATCTTATCAACCTTTATATGCACTGTTAGATTTGTACAATTCACAATTATATAACCATATTCTATTAATTAAAAAAAAAAAATCTGTGCCTCTACAACCCATGAGGTTCAAGGGTGCAGTACATTGTAAGGAAGTACTGCTACTAGACTAACGATTGTGGAAGAAGGTGATTTAGTCAGAATCGTGATTATTATCCAACTAAGGGTGCCAACTTTAAGAGGCTGGGTGGACCCTGGAGGGCTCCGGAACCCACAGGGCTGACTCACAGCAACAGTATAAAATTTAAATAATAGAGGTATTCATGATGTTGTGTTAAATGTTATATGTTTTACCATGTTAAATGTTATAACTATAGGATTGTGAGCAGCCCTATTTGAAGTCATGTTAAACGTTAAATGCATAAGAGTCCCTAGCGGATTTTCTCAGCAACTTGTTGTATAAGCCTTTATGTTTATAACCTTCCTTCTAGACCCTCATGTTATTGTTTACTTCAGTTTTGATTTAAGTAATTAATTAAAACATGCCTAGAGTGACTGAAAAGTGGAATTTGTGTGAAAGTTTAGCTTATGAGTGTCTTATTGATCTTCAAACTTGTGAAGAAGAGAATGAAGATGAGCTAAATGACAACTGTATTGAAAGTCACAACAACTAATATGGCGGCGATCTCAACTGGTCTATTGTGTGACGTCATTCTCGATTTAACTGACCAAGTAACAGACTCTCAGCCATGTTAAATGTTATTTCGTTTTACCGCGGCAAAAGAAGCCAATTTTTTTCGATTTAACACGAGTTTTTCCATTTAACATAGATCATGAATACCCCTAATATAAAATATACACTATAGCATATTCTATATTGATAAAAATATCCATATGAATTGAGAAAATTTAATTATATTTACCTTTTTATGTAATTATATTAACTGCTAAATGTCTTACAGCCTCCTTAAGAGATTTTTCCTCGATAATAATTCAATTATCCAATGCAATTCACAATTATATAACCATAGTCTATTAATTAAAAAAAAAACCCAACTCTGTACCGCTACAACCCATGAAGAGTCAAGAGTGTAGTACTTTGTAAGGAAGTACTGTTACTAGACTAATGGTTGTGCAAGGAGGTGATTTAATCAAAATCAAGATTTTTACCTAACTAAGGGTGCCGACTTCATGAGGATGAGTGGACCCTGGAGGGCTTCGGAACCCACAGGGCTGACTCATGCTTCAATATAAAATTTACATAATAAAGAATATACACTATAGCATATTCTATATTGATAAAAATCACTATATTAATTGATAAAATTTAATTATATTTACCTTTTTATGTAAGTATATTAACTACTGAATGTCTTACACCCTCCGTAAGAATTTTCCTCGATAATAATTCAATTATCCAATGCAATTCACAATTATATAACCATATTCTATTAATTAAAAAAAAAACTAACTCTGTACTGCTACAACCCATGAAGAGTCAAGAGTGCAGTACTTTGTAAGGAAGTACTGTTACTAGACTAATGGTTGTGCAAGGAGGTGATTTAATCCAAATCGAGATTTTTACCTAACTAAGGGTGCCAACTTCATGAGGATGAGTGGACCCTGGAGGGCTTCGGAACCCACAGGGCTGACTCATGCTTGAATATAAAATTTACATAATAAACAATCTATAGTGTATATTGTTTATTATGTAAATTTCATATTTCTATATTGATAAAAATACTATATCAATTGATAAAATTTAATTATACTTACCTTTTTATGTAATTATATTAACTACTGAATGTCTTACATCCTCCTTAAGAGATTTTTCTTGGATATAAATAATACACTGATATACGAATATAATATTAAGTATTATAGTACAACGTTCTTGAAGCCCTCTTGGGGTCCACCCACTCTCTTAAATTGGGTAACATCTGGCGGTCGAGCGTGATTCTGACCAAATCACCTCCTTGCACAACCGTTGGTCTATTAACAGTACTACCTTACAAAGTACTGAACCCCTGACCCTTCATGGGTTGTAGCGGTACGGATTTTAATTTTTTAATTATATAACAACAATATCAATATATATTACATAAGATAATATAATTCGTGTAAGATAACAACAGACCTAATCATTTAGAAAGAAAGATAATTTCAATTTGCGTTCGACTGCTGTTTCTGTAGAAGAAAGATATCTTAATGATCTAGATAATAAACATAAACAGCACTTAATATGTTAATGTTTAAATTTCATTGGTAAAGTAGTTGGACAAACATGCTAAGTAAATTATTATGAACTTAAATTATTCATAATAATGAAAATCAGAGATAACTTCATAGTGATTTTTTTCCTTGCTTATTATGAATTAAGTTCCTCAATCATATTTTCAGTTTAGGCACTTAACCCTGGAACACCCTGTAAAAGATTTTAATAAATTAATTATGTAAATCTACAATAAAAGTGAATGTAAAAGTTGATAATATTTAACTTTTTACTTCTAATATAATAATTTGTAGATGGAATGGATAATGATCTGTTTGTCAGAAAATTAAAATATAGAAGACAAGAAGTATCAAGGGTGTCTTTTCTTATTAATTTTGTTTTCATTATTCTGGCATTTGTCATGCATATTTAAGACATTTTTTCTGCATATATATGATGCATTTTAACCTTTTCCCTGTATATAAAATCCCATCTGAAATTATAGCACTGAAGTAAAAATACTTCATGTGCTTATATCAACCAAGGATAAACTTACAGTAAATAATGGAATGGTGGGTTAGAAGAGTTTACCCGAAACTCTGCTTCCCCCCCCCCCCGTCTCCAATCTCCTCTCTAACCCCCCTAGGGATTGGGGGGGGGGGGCGCATGACATAGAGGTGGTCCCACAGCCACTCATTCACCTTGATTACCATGTCAGTTTATTTGACACATATTTAGCCTTTGGGAGAGACGAAACATCTACTATCGCTTAATAGTCCCCCGTCGCCATGTTTATATGCCATTCCTGGGTAATGCCACTCCCAATCCAGAGGCTATGGATTAGAATTAAATTTCTAATAGTAATTTGAAATACAGAATATTATTCGGGATGTAGGACTGCTACATATATGACAAACATATTTAATAGCATAGTGAATAATAATGCAAATTTTGAGATTATAAGTATTATGAACTGAATTAGTGAAAAAAATGTGTGGTGTGCGCAGCATACGAATTACTTACTCTAGAAGGAGAAAATTTCAAAAAAAAATTAATTTTGATTTTTCAGTTATAAAAATACACATTTTAAGGTTTCTCAAGGTACGAATAACAAATATCAGCTTTTTTCCTGCCAAGAATATATGTACATTGAGATCGGGCACGCTCGGCTTTATCCGATTTTACAGTGTCTAAACTCTATATTCCCTCTATATTTCTTAATTTTCCTCCTTTAATTAATTATTTTTTTTTTTATAGTTTATGTTTATCCATGTTTCGCTAATAAAAATGTGAGATGGTAATTATTTCAACAAAAAAAATTAAACATACTTCAGACCAAACTATTTCGAAAATTCGGCATTTAACCTTTTCTCACACAGACGCACTATTTTTAGAGGAGTGATTATATAGGGTCAATGCCGGATTTTTCATAAATGCGGTTCTTCCCCTTACTATATACTCCATATCTAGGTAAGTAATAATATATTATTATATGTAATAATGTATATAGTATAATATAATGTATTATTATATATATGTTAATATATAACATAAAGTAAAAATATATTACTTACTACTAAACTGATATCAAATGGCTAGTTCACTATAATAATTATTATTCATAATGGTTGTTAATTCTGTGTTAAGTGTCATCAAGTACCTTTATTGGTTATTATTAGGTCCCTTAATTGAGTTGAACCTGAGAACCGATGATGTAATTCAAGTTCAACAAAGGAACCCTTCTATCATTGAAATAGAACCTCTATTGCTTCGAGATATTACCGAGCAATCATGAGGCCCTCTCCTGGGAATATCGTCATGAGATTCCAAGCCTCGCCGAGTGATTTTTTTATTTCTTAATTTTTATAAATGTAATGATTTTTAACATTTTAAAATATATTTATTAATTAAAATAAAACAATTTACGATTTACATTTTTAAAAAAATATAATAGATATTGGTTTGTAACCGAACTATATGATTGAGTAAATTACATATAAATAAAAAAAAATTAATGATAATATTTAAGGTTTCAAAAAAGTACATATTATAAATTAAAAGAATTCTAGGGAAGAGCCGTATATTTTTACTAAGTTGTGTATACTATATGCAAAATGCATATTATATGCATAGGTTGTTGCATTAATATGTATATGTATTGTGGAATATGTGTATATCTTCTTCATTTACTGGCACAACAGACGCTCAACGGCCGCCAACCATCTTTCTCTATCTTCTGTAAGGGTAACTGGGATCCTAAGTTGTCGCAGATCCCGCCTCACAGCATCCCTCCATCGGCCCTTCGGCCTACCACGTTAACGCACACCATCCGGAACGTAACTGTACAGTTTATGACCCACTCTTTCCCCGCTCATCTTCATTACGTGGCCAAGCCATTTAAGCCTCTGTATCCTTATGTACGAGGAGATGCTACATTCCTTATAGAGCCCAAAAAGTTCACCATTTTTCCTTCTTCGCCAATTACCATTCTCGCATACGGGCCCTAAGAATTACTCTTTCAAACCTGTCTAGCAGGTTAATGCTTTTATTGCTCAGGGTCCAAGTTTTTCCACCGTATGTGACGATTGGCCTTATCAGCGTTTTGTACAGGGTGAACTTGGTGGTACGGCTAACAAGTTTGCTTTTGATTAACCTTACAATGGAGAAATAAGCTCTATTTGCAACAGCAATTTTGCTTTTAACTTCTTTTTCTTCATTCTAGTTCTCATTGATAATAAAGCCAAGATAAGAAAAACTTCTTACCACTTCGAAATTATAGCGGCCCATTACAAGGGGACTCTGCCTCTAGTCCAGAGGTTTCTTACCCAACAGCATAATCTTAATCTTGGTTTTTCCCCCATTAATATGCAGGCCCATCCTTTTAGCTTTGACATCCATCGCTTCGAAAGCAGTCCTAATGCTCTGCAGGGATGTACCGACGTCGTCTGCATAGACCAGAACTTGGATCATCTTTGTGAATACTGTTCCTTCCTGATTTATTCCTGATCTATTTATGATTGCTTGTAGAGCGATATTACATAGGAGAGGAGCTATTGTATCACCCTGTCTTAGGCCACATTCCACTTCAAAAGGCTCTGATAATGCACAGGATTTTACTTGGCAGGTTGTGCTCACCATTGTGTATTTTACTAATCGGATGAGCTTACTAGGAAGCCCCAGTTCATGTATAGCCACTATAAGCTCACTCCTTACGATTGTATCATAGGCAGCCCAAAAATCAATGAATAGCATCCAAGTTGTCTGCTGATATCCCTTCATCTTCTCAGAGATTCGTTCAGGGTGAAGATTTGATCAATAGTATCTATTGGGCAGGAACCCACCTTGATAATCACCCAGTTTCCGTTCAACATACGGAAGGAGCCTATTATACAGGGATATGGAAACAAAATAATATGCAGTGTTAAACAAACTAATCCCTCGATAGTTGCTGCAAATCGTTGAATCTCCCTTCTTCTTGTATATAGGTACTACTACAGCCTCGTTCCACTCCTTGGGTATGGTTTTCTCTTCCCATATCTGAACTATTAGATCCTGTAGTTCCCTGGCGACTTCTTGATGCCCTGAATTTGTGTATATATGTAAGTAAAAAAGTGTATAAAAATCATTTATAGATAATTATTTGCAAAACAAAAGATAAACATAAAACTTTTAGATGCTTAAATATTTTGGCCTAACTTTTACCGAATCTTAATAAATTACAAGTTAAAAAACAAATTACAACTCATCGATAATTTAATTTTTTTTTCTATAAATCATAACATTGACACTAGATATTTTCAGATAATAGAGAAAATAACTTTTGTTCCACCTGTACCTTTACTATTTATAAATAAACATAATTAGTGAATTTCATGGATGGATGTGGAGAGAGAAGCACTTTCTGCTAACCCCTGACGACCACCTAGAAGAAATAATTTAAATATTGAGCAAAAATATTAATCCATTTGTAATTGATAGTTTTCAAATATATCGAAATCGAAGTTTGATTTAACAATACTATATCAATGTTTCGATTTATCGAGCCACCTTAAACTTTCATAGGAGGGGGGAAAAAGAGTATACATCCAACTTTTGGATAGTATGTCTTAGGTTCATTAATTAATAAGTATTAGTATTAATAGCAACTATAAAATATATATATTATATATTGATGTATTAGGATTAAAATTTAAAATTAAAAAAAAAATTCTAGGACCTAGAAAAAGAAATTATTGAAATTAGTTAAGCATAAAAAAATAAATAAATAAAAAGGTAGTAAGAATATTAATATTGAAAAAACAATATAATTCCATTATGTCCATTTTCTTTATCCTTCGGTTTGTATACATTTAGTTTTACTTATACTATACTTTTTTCATTTATTTATTTATTTGTATTCTTATTTAATTTTACTTTAGTATAAATGTGATCAGACATCACTATAACATATTGCCCAAAATCCTTGCGGGAGATTGTAATATCTATCATTAATTAAAGTTTTTTTAAAAAATACTTAAAACCTACCAACGTATTAATATTCATCACTAAACAGACTTATAATTAATACAAATAATGAAGCCTTAATTAAATTATTTAACACTTAAAAATTAAATAAAAAATAGAATTAATAATAAACGATACCTAGCAAACCCACTAATAACCTTTCCATTAAAAAAATACATTGTTCTTTAATAGTAAAGTTCTTGTCTATTATCAACTCGTTAAGTATTGGTAACCATTTACGGGCATGCAATAGAAATGTTTTTGACTCCTTCAACAAAAAGGACTGCAAAACCAGCGTGCTTGATCAGTATGATAGGCTAGGTCTAACGAAGACGCCAAACAAAGGAAAATGAAGATTGTTGTTGTTGTTGTTGATTGTTGCTTAAAGGCGTAAAACCCTCTGGTCATCAACGCCTATGGGATGATAAAAGTAAAAAATAAATAAATAAAAAATAGAAAAAAATTTTTTAA
>NW_027111427.1:1172327-1173192 GCF_000696795.3 Halyomorpha halys
CCGTTCTTTATACTTGACAGATGCGGTCTTATTTTTGTGCATAAGTGACAGATGTAGCATTGTTACTGGTTGTTTCAGAGTCCAAGGTGGGTTCTGAATTTCAGACTTCATTATCGGAATCGTTTTAAGTGTAGAGATAGCCAAAGTGATTCTTTCTGCCAGAGGGAGCGTTGGGTTTCGTTTCTACCGAAAAGCTATGGAGAATTTAGATCGAAAAATATATTTTTAAGTTGGATGATTTGTTTGTTCAAATAATTTGGAAACATAGTTAATAGCTAGTTTTTGTCTCCTAAATGATAGCGGAGGTAGGCCTGCTTCAGAGCAAATGCTGAGAATGGGACTGGTCCTGAATGCACCGGTAGCAAGCCGGATACCCGTATGATGTACTGAATCGAGCTCGGCAAGAGTTCGGCGACGTGCAGAGCCATAGACAAAAGAAACATAATCTAGCTTGGAACAGACTAATGTAGTATAAAGTTTTAACATGGTAGACCGATCCGAACCCCACGATGTACCGCTAAGAAACCGGAGTATATTTAATTTTTTTGTTGCGGCTGACCTTAAGGATGTAATGTACGGTTCCCAACTTAATTTATGATCAAATATAAGGCCTAGAAATTTATGATGGTTTTTGTCAGTAATCGGTAAATTTCTTAGATGTAGTATTGGAGGGAAAGGCGTATTTCTTTTTCGACTAAAGTGAAGACATGCAGTTTTTTCTGTGGAAATTTGTAAGCCAATAGATATAGACCAGCCATTAATTCTGTCGATGGCTTCTTGCAATTTATTTTTAATGGTATTAATGTTCTCCGACCTGCAAACAATCGCTAAGTCATCAGCAAACAGTAAAGATTTAACGCCTCTT
>NW_027111427.1:1173827-1175670 GCF_000696795.3 Halyomorpha halys
TTTACTTAGGCAACTAGTCAGAAAAATAGGGCGATAACTATTAGGAAAATGAAGGTTCCTTGGACATCTATTACTTCGAATATTAAATGGATTGCGAAATCGTACATATTTCTCATAATTTGTAACAAATAAAACAATTTACATTATACTTTTTTCAGGCATTTCGTAAATTAATTTTCTAAAACCAAATTGCTCGGATTCACAACTGGTAAATATGCTAATTTAAGTATAACATGTAAACAGAAACCTAGAATTTTGTTATTCTATTTACATTTATTAATATCTAAGATTGAAAATATAAACCCATTTACCCAAAGGGTGCTAAAAATTTCAACTTTTTTTTCATCACCTATCTGTTACATTCAGATATCAGCAATATTTTGAAATATGGCAATCTTTCCTTAGTTTGATATATTTATAACAAGTATAATAAAAAAAAATATCCAAGCAATCTATATTTATGAAATTATGAAAATAAATATAGTAAAAATATTCTCACCGACTAAAGACCATATCTGTTTCACATATTTTAGTTCATATAGGAGAATCATACGGTAATTGTATTATTTCAAACTTATTTTTTCTAACTAAAAACTACATATTATAGTAAAATATAACTTAATAATTATAAAAAATATGTTTTAAATAATTTGGCTGATTTTTTAAAACTACACCGTTGCAGCTCGTCATTTGTAAGTTATAAGTTTATAATTACTTGGGCGTAATTTTATGTATGTAAAAAAAAAGTACGTTGCTAAAAACTGAATAAACCCTTTAAAAAGTTGAAATAAGCGAAAATAATCTTGGTCATTCAACCTTCAACCATAAATTCAACTTTCGCTGGCAATACATCCTCAATAAAAAACGAGGTACAAGATTGAGACATCAGAAATTGCTCTTATCTTAGTTTAAACCTTTATTTAAAAAAAGGGAATAACTAGGCTCTAAATAGAAAAGACTTTTTCTATCTCCAACGATTATCTGTTATATGTTATTATTAATGCGATGATGGTTCTAAAAATGTCTGTACGTCACGGAAAACCATCAGTTTATCACTACGCAATAAAATTTCCAAATATATTCATTTATTTATCCTCGAAATATCCGGTGTAATCACCTTCCTCCACATTTATTAATAGTTTTTTTTATTATTTATTTATTTATTTAATACCAGATCGGCCTGGTGGCCCTTACCTGGTTAATGTAAGAGGTACATTTTTTTCAAATTGATTATGGAGGGAGGGGGATATAGTCTCATACAAAAGACACCTCTAACTATATATAAGGTTATAAATAAAAACATACAAAAATAATAATTATTAATAAAAGTAAAGTTAATAACAAAACAAAAATGACATTTATGGATTTAACAAAATAAATAATTGACTTCAAATAGAAAAAAAAAAGAAAGAAAGAGAATATAAGAAAAATACGAAGAGAAAAAATAAATAAGTTAAGATAAAAAAAATTTTTAGAGTGGCAATAACAGATCTGATAAATATAGAACTTACAACAGGATGTCCTGCAGCAGCCTTGGCTTCAGTCTTCGGGTTGTGGTTGGGTTTCCTAAGTTGTAGATCACTGCTCCTCTAACTCTCGGAAACTGGGAGTGGAACTTCATGAACCGTTTTTTTATGTAATCCTTTATTGTCTCTATTCGCAATTCCCGATTCAATTGTCTGTTTATTACAAACCAAGGAGCATCCATTGCAATTCCTATGACTTTATTTTCCAAATATTGTAATTTTTTCCTATTCTTAAACAATGCCGCTCCCCAGACATCACAACCACATTAATAGTTAATATTTCTTAGATAACACCATACTCAAGAGGCATATATATA
>NW_027111427.1:1175785-1190302 GCF_000696795.3 Halyomorpha halys
TAATAAATAATTTCATAAATATTTACTTTTTTATTTTGGTAAACGTAAACAATTATTGACATTATATCAATTATTAGACAAATATTAGTTTTTAAATAACAGTTTCCTGGTTAAGTAATTTAATTTAGATCTTTAATATGTTTAGATAAATTAGGCAGAATAGCACAAGATAATATTGAAAAACTAATATTCCGCCGTAGATTCTGTCTGACGTTAGACTAACATGGAACCCATATGCCAGACTTAATATACAAGTGCTCTATTGACAATTAGGTCATTGATATATTCTACTGACCAGAATAAATGATCTATCGACAGACTATAAATTATTAAACTGTGCGAAATCATTAAACCAACATTTCTCAGGTATTTTTTATTTTATTTTTGTCTGTTTTTTTCTTGATATCAGTTTTAAGTAGTCAAATATATCAATATATCGAATTAAAATTGTTGAATAAAATTATCGATATATTTCTTTAAAAGTATCAATATTTTACTAACATCCCTGACTTTAGGTTGCAACCTTGTACTATTCAAAGTGAATAGCTAGCTCATATCTAGTAACGAATTAAAAGTTTGAAGTGTTTTAAATGAGTTTTGAAGTTAAATTATCTTTTTAGAAAACAGCAGAGATGGTTTAATCCACACATCACAGATTAAATACATACGCCCAGTTACGTTAACTTAATACAACCACCAGACCGAAAGAGCTTTGATCTGTTAGAATGCTTGGAGGAATATTTCGGCAAAATTTAATATACGCGTCCTCCAGAATGATGGAAACTCTTTTACGAACCTAAAACAAGGAAAACTGCCTACTTTAGTATTCTGTATTATTATGTTAAACGGAACTGAAATTACTAAATTGAATAACCCTAGGAACGAAATCTTTGTTTATAATAGTGTTTAGTGGCACTTATATAAAGTACAACCTATAAACCTGGGAAAGGTTTGTGTGATTAAATTTAAAGTATAATTATATAACAATTCTTATGTTAATGAACATTATTACAAATATTCATTTCCCGACTAGTTCAGTTATGGAATACAATCTTTTAACTTCCTATCTTGTCATCAGATCACAAATTAAAACACAATGGTGCTTAATTCATTTTCTTTGTACGTTTCGGGGATGGTGCGTCATACTCTTCAGCATTTATAATTTAATATTTGATTATAAATATAAGATTTTGTACAGTCTATTAATATATTGTCTAAATATGTAATACAATAAGATAACAACAATAGCTGCATATCTCTGGAACTCCATTCCCTCAAACATACGTCATGCACCAACCCTTCCCTCGTTTAAATCCCCTATATTTCACAACCATTTTCTTCACCAATCTGACCCATTATTGTAATAGTACAAATATTTTGTAATTCTCTTTTTTTTTTTGTTTTTATTTAGTCAGTTAGTTTTTTAATTAATCTATTTTTTTCTCTGTATGTAAGTTATGATTAAGCGTTGCCACACTGTTTTATGGCCAATAAATATTATTATAAAATTTAAATTGCCTTTGTAATTGTTCTAAACGGACCTAGTCCCAGAACAAACTATTTTCATTTTATTTCAGTAAAGTCAAACAAATAACTAACTTATATAATCTACCTCAAGTGGTTTAAGTCAATTTTGTTAAATATATAACTACTATAAGTAAGTTAGATGAATGACTATATTTTAAAAAACATACATTTTCTACTATTTTATTATTATTATTATTATTTATTTATTTAATACAAGATCGGTCTTGTGGGCCTTACATAATTGATAAAACCATGACATTTTATTTTATTTTTTTAAATTGATTATAGGGGGTATAGTCTCGTACAAAAGACACTCCTAACTATACATAATGTTGTAATTAAAAGAAAATAAATAAATAAAATAATGCTTTTCAATAAAAGAGAAAAGTAAAATTAATAAAAAAAAAATAAAGACATTTGTAGATCTAAGAAATAAAATTGGCCTCTAATGATAAACAAAAAAGTTAATTTGAAAAAAAGACGAAAGAAGAGAAAAAAAAAAAAAAAAGCAAAATAGAAGTATTGTGAATAATAGAATTAATAAATATAGGATTCATAACAGAATGTCCTGTAGCAGCCTGGGCTTCAGTCTTCGAGTTGAAGTTGGGTTTCCCAAGTTCTAGGTCACTGATCCTTTAACTGTCGGCTGGGAGTAGAACTACTACAATTTTAAAGTATTAAAGGGATGTTACGAATGGTGTTGGAATCATTTCCTGTGAAAATGATCCATCTACTAAGGAATTGAAGCGGCTAACTTAGCAGCCTCGTAAGTGCAACGGCACCGGTTCGAATTTGGCCTGGAATGAAAACCTTCTTCTCTCCCTCATTCTGGTTAGAATAATTTGGTTCCCTTACCCTTAACCGTTGGTTAAATAACCATCTCTCTATTTCAGAAGTAATTAGAAAGGAAAAAAAACCTCGGTATGTATCGCAGTCTGTTCATAGTGTGATTGTTCACATTTCCAATTAGAAAATTTTAAGATTTGAGTCGTGTGTTTCATTATAAGTACTTATAAAAGACCTCAATATTTTATATTTATTGCGTTGAGAAGAATATTAGTAATACATATAAAATAAAAAATAGACAAAAAAATAAAGAAGGATGCGGTTAAAGAGGAAAATATCAAGCTACTTAGAAGATATTTGTCAGCTAAGCGGATGGAAAGACCCCATACATTTTTAATAAGACTCGGAGACGAGGAGACATATTTATGCCCCCAGTTCCCGAGCTGCTTGGTATGCGGCCGGCTTAGGAGGTTGCAATCCTTCTTCAATGCCCTTGTCTTCGGATAGACCAGATTCGATAAAGAACTAATCTGCAAACAGTCGGCGACTTAGTTTCTTATGCCTTAGCATAATTCCTATTATTCTTAGAATATAAAATAATACCCCTACATGGTCAGTCTTATGTCTTAATATTACTATCTGAGCGTCCACCAATTGTTCTGAATGTGAGAGGTCCATTTAGGGCTAGTAATCATCATGTAAAAATTAAACTTAACGTTGACAGGTGAGAAAAAAGTTCGGTCATAAAATGCCTCTAATTAAGGAAAACCAAAAAACAATTGTTTTAATATTTAAGGTTATCTGGAATGTAAAAATAGAGTAAAACATAAGCGATGAAAAATCAACGAAATCTAGTTGTCTGAGTGATACGATGTTTTTATCAATGGTCAATAATATTTCATTTTACTTAAAAAAGGAATTTTTATCTAAAAAATTTAGTTTTATTCAAAATATTGTTAACTGAAATGCAGAATCTGGTATACTTTTAAACATTACTGAATTTTTGAGAAATTTAGTATTAGGGATAAAAATATATAATATTTATTATTATATAGTATACTCATCACCTTCACCTCATTCCTCCCAACAGATATTCTTATTCCCGGCCGGAGCTGTTTTCTATTTAGTCTATATCAGGAAGAGTACCCCAAGGTCCAGTGCTCGCTCTACTGCTTTACATTACATACATACACAACATTCCTTACAGTTCTAACACTATAACAATAACATATGCAGATGGCGCAGCAATCTCAAGCGAAAGTTTTACTTGAAAATAATCAGATTCCAATTTTTTTTTTCTGTAAATTCTTTTCATTGTACAATAATAGATTTCTTGAATAGTAAAAGCTGCTACAATTAGGAATACAAAGAGGAATAAATATTAGCCTTCTAAGTTTTTATTATGATATATAAGTATATATGCGTAGTAAACCAAAGATATAAAAAAGAAAAACAAATGATAACAATGATGCTAATAAATTTGTTTATATCTTTATTGAGATTTACATAACACATAACAATACATTTAGTAAATTTGTTGTAAGTTTGTAATGGAGTGATACAGGCGTGTAGAGAAACTACCCATTGGTAGCACTCTAGTAATGTTTTATATTAGAAGTTCTCGAGGCCATCTTCTTTTCAGGCTCCTCGGAGGATTGTCAAGAATGGATGAGGAAGTAAGATTAGAAAATATTGGGTTTGCGTGGTTAGGGATTTTATAATGGAAGGAATGATATCTGGTTCGGGGTATATCGGTTATTTATGGAACATTAAGTTATAAATATATGATATATGATTTTATTTGTGACAAAATGAGGAGCATTAAATATTTTACGAAGGATTTTGGATTGTAAGGATTGGATACGAGAGGAATTCAAAGCTAACAAAATTAAAAGAAAAAAATACAAACATGATATCTGTGAATAAAAATATAAATCGATAAAATAAAAACTAAGTAAATAATAACAAAATAATTTAAATTACAAAATAAAGAAAATTATATTTACTTAAAAATAATATAAATACATGACACACATTCACACCTAAATTCATGACTCCAAAGAAAACATTTTACACCATCGTAGTCTGACATTTTACGTAATAATTATGTAGGGTTCACATATCAAGAAAGATTTATCCCTTTTCAAACATTCAACACTAAAAACACTTTGTTGGAAATGGAACATACACATTTACTTACTGAAACTACTTATTCAGCATATGTACATAGTATATATAAAATCATTCAACCTACGAGCAAACTTTAAATTCTTCAACCAAAAACATTCAGGACAATCCCAAAACTTCCTGGATACCTAAGCAACGTAGCTTTATACCCGGAATTTCACGAATTGTTAACCAACGCAAAATTGTCCACCAGAAACGCTTTCATGACAAAGTACTAGGATATTCTAACACATGCCACACAGGGCAAGTAGAAAGCTGAAGAAGAGCTGCGTAAGGAATCTTTTCATCAAACAATCAAAGATAGCATGCTAGATGAATGTACTACTGTTCATCTTTCTCATGACATTTCCTCAAGTTATTCATCAACCAATGTACTATTTTTTTATGCTATTGAACATTACGAGTTAATGAGATTTTGATTTAATTATTTTACTCATTATTAGTAATTTTTTTAATATAAATTAAACTTTTTATTTATAATCGTGCATTGGGGAAAATCATAAGCCATCTTGCTTCGAATATATTTGTTATACATTCACCATTTACAATATTTTGTGCCGGGAATAAAACCAACCCTACAACGAATTTATATTTTCTACATCCTTCGGTAATATTCCACTAATCCTTGTCGAACAGATCCGCTACCTAGGACTGCTTCTGAACCACTCACTTGGAATCTTCAAACAAAACAGAAAACTGCACGTCATATCCAATTATTACAACAATCCTTCGTAAAATCCTCAATGCTCCTTACTTTGTCACAAATAAAATCATCCATAATGACCTCAATTTCGTCTGAACAAGACATCAATCCTTCCATTATAAATTCCTTAGTCACCCAAACCTATCGGTATCTAACATTTTTTTCATTTTCATTTCCTGATAATCAGTGTAGGTGTATCAAGCCATTTTATAATAATTCACATTACTTAGTATGTGACAACAAAGTTTTTATTTAAAAAAACAGTAGTTAAATAGTTAAATTAAATAAACAAAAAAATGTCGAAGTATGTATTAGAAGCATGACACCTACGTAATTTTTTGCGATGACTCGGTAAAAAAAAAAGTTATGACTTAATAATATCTATAAAGTATGAACCTCACCAAAGATTTGTCCTGTCTCATACCGCTCAACTGGGAATTCGTTATTGATCAACCTCCCTTTCCATGCGGCATCTTTCCCTTTCATATAATTTTAAAATGATCCCCACTTTATATTTCTTGTGAGTCTATGACACAAAGGCTGTGTGATTTTTTCCTTCTCTCACATGGTAGAGGTAATCAAAGATTAAATTGCAATGAATTAATCTTTTTTATGTAAAGCTTTATAAATCTTTTTTATATTTCATACAATACATTTATTTAATTCCATTGATGTCAATGAATTTATATTATTTTCATCTCAAAAAGACTACATAATAAACCTCTTTTAAACACTTTCGAATCAATTAAAAGTCTTTTTATATATTTCTTTATTCATATTCCTAATATATTTATTAACACATATATGATTAATACTGGTCGAATATTCTCATATAGTACAAGGAAACTCTACCAGCTGTAATCGAACATTGAACTGTTGATTATGATTAGTTACTGATGATTGACGTTGGTTGTGATTGACAGGAACGACCCTACGTGATGGTCCGAGAAGGCAACGTGACGGGCAACGCCAGATACGAGGGATTTTGCATCGACCTCCTCAAGTGGGTCGCCACTGAAGTGGGCTTTCAATACGCCATCCGCCTCGTACCGGACCACAAGTATGGCGTATATGACCCGGAGACCAAGCAATGGAATGGCATAGTTCGCGAGCTGATAGAGAAAGTAAGTACCCTTCGGTATTTAGTATAAGGAATTTCGATCATAGTTGTAGAAGATAGAAAATAGTTATTAATTTTTATATGGTTTAACTTATAACTTAATTTTTAGTATTATTAGTTTACTTATATATTTCTACTTTTATTTAAAATCCACTACTGCTCCTGAAAAGTTTCAACTCAATTGAATCAAAAACTATTTATATAAACAGGACAGCAACATTAACAACTTTTTTTTTTATAATTTATTTATTATTATTTACAACTGTATAAAAATATATACAACAAGTAAATTTGCTGTAGGTGACATAGTGACATGATACAAACATGTGGAGAATCTACCCATGTAATAGAACTCCAATAACAATTGTAGAGGAGAAGATCGCGAGGCCATTTTCTTTTCAGACGCCTAGGAGGATTATTAGGTAATGAAGGAGTAGCCAGATTAGAAGCAAGTGGATTTGGGTGGTTGGGTTTATCATGGAATGATTGGTATCTGGTTCTGGCCAAATCGGCAACATATGAAACATTGAGGTCCTGGTGGATGACTTGATTCGTGACAATGTAAGGAGCATTAAGGATTTCGGACTGTAGGAATTGGATTCGGGAAGAATTTGATGGTTTAGTTGAGCCCCAAAGCCCAACTTCGTATGTCCAAATAGGTCTTATAATAGACATTTGTCTAGTAAATGTTGTAATAGTCGGAATTGACGAGCAGTCTCCTTTCTTTTCAGTCTTGTATGAAGATTCCATGACAGTCGCTTGACCAGATGTCCTATGTAACGGATCTGTTCGACAGGAATAAGTAGGGTATTATTAAGGATACTGTGGGGCGAGAGATCATCGATTTACGATGAAGGGTAAATGTAATTTAGTGGGATTTATTGGAATTTATTTTAATCCTCCAGTTTTGGCCCCATTCTTCAAGGGTGGTGATGTGGGATAGCAGGGTTTGGGATACAATTTAAGGATCATTGTTTACTGACAATAGACATATGTCATCGGCATACGTTGTGAGAATAGTATGAGGATGGGTTGGAATGTCAGCTGTAAAAACTGTATATAGGATTGGACCTAGGATACTACCCTGAGGTACTGGTTTAGGTTTAGAAGGAGTGGAAATTTAAAAATGGTATACTTCATAAATTTGTTCGTTTATATCTCGAAAATTACGATTTTGATAAGTATAAACTAAATGATTATACTGAAATAAATTCCTCATTAAAATTCAAGTATATTACTTCAAAACTGGTTAGGATAATGAATGAAATGAAAAAATAATTTTATTCTGGGACATATGTTCCCTAAGAATAAATACATGGTTCATACATTAAGATTTTTGCCTGGCAAGTAAGTCTTATAATATTAGTCAATATATGCCTATTTATTTGATTACAATGATGCGGAGGTTTGGTTACACAATATGTGAAGGAATAAGTGTTGTTCAATGGAAATAATGGATGAGGTCTGGCGAATGGAGATGGGAAGAGAATTTCAGAAGGAGGTTCCAAGTATGACGAAGGATTTACTAAAGATCTATGGGGTTCTATAGGAGGGCATTTATAAATCAATCGGTTGGGATCTGATGTTTAATGAGTGGATGGCTGAACGAAGAGTGAGCAGATCAAGTGTATAGGTAGGTTTTTGATTTTAAAAACTTGGAATAGGAAAACACCAAGGAGGTACTGCCTTCGGGAGGTTGGATAGAGCCACTTCAACTCGGTATACCAACGGGAGATTTGAGAGCGTTTTAGAAATCCGAAGACAAATCTTACAAAGCAGTTCATGAGTATCTCCAGTCTCAACTCAAGATAATGGACATAATGTAGTTATATTCTTGACATATTGGAGTCGTACATCGTATATATACGTCGTCGCCGTTTGTCGACCAATCCCGTGTATAAAATAATGTTTTAGAGTTAAGATAATAAAGTAATTATGTATAAACTATATTTCAACATATACTAATTAATTAAAATATGTTTTAAATGGTTTTGATATTGAATTTCCAGAGAGCGGATTTAGCTGTTGCCTCAATGACAATAAACTACGCCAGAGAAAGCGTCATAGACTTCACTAAACCGTTCATGAATCTAGGAATTGGGATATTGTTTAAGGTGAGTAATATGATTATTATTATTGCATCTTTTGTCTGTTGTGTGCCATGGGTGTAATGTTTATTATATCGTTATAAAATGTATTCATATTCCATTCAAATGACTTATATTTTATTTCTAGGTGTATCATTTTATTCAATTCAACACCGCTTTTCTTTCTGTCCTGGACTAGATCAATACATTTTTTTAAATTTTATCTTGTCCAATCACTAATTTGAGATTTCCTCAGCCTGATGTTGTATACCAAATCGTAAGATGAATTTACTCTAATAAGACTCCATTCTGCTTATGACACCATCATAGTCTTGAACTCAGTGTACTAAGTGCGGTTCCACATTGTACAAGGTAGATGCATCAACAATAGTACTTGTACAGTTTTGTATTATTTGTACAGTTTTGTTATTATTTAGATTGTTAGTACCGAATACGTTTTGTTAGTTTCGTATTATGAACTAGCCTTTGTCAAGATTGGATATGATTTAATCCTTGCTCAGTATAAATATCTCTCGTGAAAGATTGAAAGAAAAAGTTGCAACCTTTATCAACAGTAACTTTACGACATGGTTCTAACCCATCCAACAAAATCCATACTAATTGACGCTGACTGACTATGTAGTCCGTTCTACTGGCTGAAAGAAATCGGGTTAATAAGACTAGGTGAACTGCGTGTTGTAGCATTCTTTCTTTGAAGGGACTCCAGGAATAAAGGTATGCAGACTGATTAGTTATTTACTGCTATTTGAGAAAATTCAAAGCTTTGTTTATAAAAGCTTCTAATAACTATCTTATATTTGCAATCATGTAATATTAAAACAATTTAAAAGAGTTATGCTTTTAATTAATTAATTTATTTTTAAAAAAATCAACTCTTTTTCACCACTCTTTCCATATTTATATAATTATCAATTTTATATAATTTTCATTATAACATTATAAGTTTTTCTTATCTATAACTTAGCGAAATTTCTTAACGTGATATCCGCATATTATCCATCAAGCGTTTGATTTTTATAACGTTATCTTTAATACATGTTTCTTCTAGCAAGATTAAGTCTATACTGCTAATTTTCGCTGCAATAAATAATTAAAGAGGTAAAAAATAGTTTAATTTTTTCTTGAAATAATATAATTGATATAAAGTTATTATATTGTTTCCTATTTATCTGGATCTCAGACGAGTCTAAAATCAGTAGCGACATGTACGGGTGTACCATTGTATTACACAGGGTTTACTCATAATAAACAAGTTGGTAATTTTTTTTATTTATTTTTTGTTAACTAGTCCCTCTAAAACATAAATAGGCATGAAGTATGAGCATTATGTGAAGGAGAGACATAAATACATAATGAGTACTACCTTTTTCTACCTTGAAGGTCTTAGTGAAATACTTATCTTTGTATTGAGATGATCGTTCTGGTGAAACTCTTATTGTTATATCACTTTTATATTATATCAACTGGAGGTAAGGGGCCTCCACAAGGTGATTAATTGTAAACAAATAAATAAGTAAGAATAATAATAAGAAAAAAAAGAAAAATTGGTAATTCGCATAACTGTTCCTTTTGAGTATCTCCGTGTCCATACTGCCTCCAGAGAATTACACAGTATTTGATGCGAAATATATTGCTCTCAGCTACATCAACTAATATGGCGGCAAATTCAGATGATCGAATCAATTCATATGAACTTCCTTGTTCCTATGAACACTTGATACTCGACACGCTTAACTTCCACCCCAGTTTGAATTTTCCCTCCTAATAGGTCGGTCTAGTTGTAGACAGACAAACCAGAGCGCACTGAACTGACCTGGTGGCTTAATATAATTAAACAGTTAGGACCACTTAGCTCAAATTGATCGAGGATAGAGGTGGGGGTTGAGCTATTGTATTTAGTCAGTTTAATTTCAATTAGACTACGCAGAGAGCTCTGAGCCTCTCTTCCTCCCGCAGGCAATAATTGACACGTTTCGACACTTAGTGAAATTGTCATTCGCTCCTCCTTCATTCCTTAGTGATAAATAATTGCTTATCGGCGGTAGGATTATTTGTATATTGCTTTGGGGCTGTGTATACAATGATATATTATATTTTATTGGAGTTTTGTCAGTAAATAGTATTAATATAATCTAGGGTGTTGCAGTAAGATGGGACGATTTCAAAATTATATAGTTTATAATGAGGTGTAGATAATTGACCGTAGATTAATAAGTGGAAAAGATGATCAGCAAAAAAACACTAATAAATAAAAAAATATTTATTCGTACTGACGTTTCGTCATCAGTGATATAAAAACAAAAAGAGGTAACACATTTAGAGAAACATAAAAAGAAAGTAACAAAAAAACTATTCACAATAAGTGGGGTATAGTTTTTATAACAATTGACGGCGCAAAAAACAGCAAAAAGTCCCACTTACATGGTCACACTTTTCTGTTATTGCAGCATACTGGTGACAGTAATATCATGCTGTTTTACTACGTAAATTTGTTAAATTTACTTTGTTCTTGACAACCGGTAAAAGTAATCATTGTCAGTTCTCTTAAAATAATTAAAATACTCGTAATCTGAAATATATGGTCATATTTAGAAACGAAAATATGGGTAAAACTACATACATTCATTTAGTGTAGTGTTCTTAAGATAAAAGAGACAGATAGACAACTAAACAAATAATTTCACATTATAATAGAAAACAAACTATAAATCTACAAGATAATTATGAAAATAATTTGGACTTCCGGAAAAACGGAATCCATACACAATTACCTCAACATCCCATATGTCCATTGTTATCCCATCCATGTTTTCAAATTTTAGACCCTTAGTCATCAACTTAATCCCTTATCACAATTCCAATCCAGCCCCAACCATCCCTATAATCCCGATATTGCTTTATTTTATTTTTTAAATTGTATTATTTATTTTTTTCTTTTTAACGAGACGGCAACTCTCTTGTTTTTGTTTTTCTTTCCCTTATATTTTTCCCTCCTTTTTCGAATTTCTCTTTCTCACAAGAAACTTGATTTCCATCAGTCTTTGCCTATATCTTTCTCCGTCCAGACAGTCCTGGTCGGTTATTTCTAGTCTTTCTGTTTCCTCTTTCATCTATCTGATGTATCCTCCTGAGCTTTTGTATCCTCGGATTTTTCGAATATATCATTGTATAGTCTCTCCGGGTCCATTCTTACCACATATCCGTAGAATTTAGTCTCCTGATCCTTATTTCTGTTTCTAGGTCTTTTGTGTCTTTGTAGATTTCTTTGTTGGGTCTTGGCTTGTATCCTTCTTACATCTTTTTGGGGCTGTAGATTCTTCTAAGGATTATTCGTTCTATTCTTAGTAATTCTTCCAGACTGGAAAGGTATGTGGTTTCCGTCCAGTATAGTATTATTGGTTTAACAGTAGTGTCGTATTTTCACTTTCGTGAACAGGTTTTTCTTGTTATATACGTTACGTATTATTTCTTTATATTATTTTTTCCTATATATATACAGCATGAATGAACACATATAACTCTAATTCTAGTAATTGATAATATTTATCAAATTATCATTTTTTTTAAACTCCGAACTAGTTTTCTGTGATATGTTATTTTTTTTTTAATTTAAAGGAATATATTTTTAATTATAAAGATTGGTTAAAGGAAATACTCGTACTAAATAATGATTTTATATAATCCACGACAAAGATATCCCAGTATAATTAAACAACCTTTGCTAACGATCGTTAAATCCAGACACACTTTATTATTCACCGAAGGTATAAAGTCATAAATTCTTAGATAAAATCATGTGAATTCATGAATAATCTTGTTGTGTTCACCTATATCCATCATAGAATCTTAATGAAGACCTTGCTTCCAGTTCCAAAGAGGATGATCCTATTCTACTGGAATGAATAGAACATGGCCCTATTTCCTATTCCCTTCTTTATTTTCCTGACCCATCTTCTCTCTTCTCTCGTAGAACAAATATAAATAAAATGTTAGTGTTTTTCTTTACAAAAATATCCTCTAATGCAAATGGCATTCTGTATTTATTTCTTGTTTTTCTTCATATTTATTTTATATTATTGAATAAATTAATGCTATTTAATTAACTCATAAAAGATAATTTATTTATATGATTAGAATAGTCCAACGCAAACAAACAAATCTGTATGTACATGCTGTAGCCTAAAAATATTTTTTTTTTAATTTTTAAAAATAACAATTAATTATTCCGATCCCATAAGTTTTTTTTTTATTAACAGTAATCAATCAGTGAGTGAGTTGTTACAATCAGTTTTATTATGTGAATTCCCTATGGTAATAATAATTATTCCTTTATATAGCAATATAATAAAGAGAATTATTCTTATTTAAAATTATTCTCTTCACTATATTTCTATATAAAGGCAATTGGAAGTAAAAATTGTTGATAGTAAAACATATTCATATTTGAAGAGTAAATAGCAAATAAAAAAGTAACTGTAATAGAAGAATATAATATATATGTTTCGGTCAAGACTGTTATTGGAGTCCTATACTGCTTAATATATATATATTTTAAGTTATATTAAATTTTAACTTCTTTCATCGTTGACAAAGGACTGGATATGTTAATATTGCTAATTTTTAACAAATTCAGTTTAACTTGCTTAAGTGGGTCCTGGATATGTGATTAATCTCTATTAGCGATAATTTCAATGTGGTTCCGACACATTAGCATTGAAATATGTGTTTTACTAAGTATTTTGAAACTTTTATAATTTACTATAGTTGGAACTTCGTGGCTCTAATATGATGTCTAGACAGGTTGTGACACGATTATTTACGAACATTTAAATCTCTTCTTGTTTTTTAGTCCTATATACAGATTTCTACGATAAAATTGTGAATAAAAATATGCAAAAAGTCAAAACGAAAGACATTCAAGACGGAGTGTCAAAGCGTAACGCAGAAAAACTATAGAAACCTTACATAAATATTTTGAGAGGTCAAATATTGATAATTCTGGAGTGAAACACCTTTAACCACTAAAAACCAACATAATTAATTTTTTAAACCATAAATGTTTGTATTGTTTTCAAAAGTAGATACATATAAAATATGAAAAATGCATTTTTTTTTTTTATTAACATTTCTACCGTTATAGAGAGACCGTCGAGACAACTGTCAATTTTTAAACGTAACAAAAAAAAAATGCTAAATTTTTTTTTAATAAGTTTTACAGCATCACATATAGTTTAAATAATTTTCCAGTTTATATCTAAATAATTTCAGATATATATTTTTGAATTATTTTATTTTAAACTGGATATAGTTCAATTATTTTTCCTAATTAAAGATAAAAAATTAAATAATTCCGCAAAATATTTAAAAAAAAGAAATAAAACTATTAAACTTAAGCCGATGTTTTAATCAGGAAATAAAATTAATACAAATGTGTTAAAAACATACAGCAAAGTAGGACTAAATTTCGGATTGACAATGTACTTAAATTCTACAGGACTCGTCTGGAAACTTTGACGATTTGGTTGGAAAGGAAAGTTGCTGGTTAATGGATAAAAGTTAAGAATTGGACAGAGCCAAATTGGATGGGGCCTACTGGTCCAGACAGTTTTGGCTGTGAACAGACTTGTACAAACCATTTCCAGCTAAAGAGGATAGAACTTTGAATTGGCTCTTACGTTTATATTTTTTTTCATAAAATTATTCATCTTGCTTTATTTTTATTTCCGCCAATTATTAATTAAGAAGTCTTAATAAAGTTTAACAATTTGTTTGATTCTTACTCAAGATTTATACATACTGCACTAAGCTTAAACAGCAATATTTGGTTTATAGAGTATTGAAATCAATTAGGCCCAATTTTAAAATAAAGGATGAAACTCATGGACAGAATAAATGGGGACCGAAGATAGAAAATCATGAGTTTTAAATTGATTTTTACTGATAATATATCAGTCTAAAAAGGTTTATAAGTACTTAACATTTTACAGTATCGAAAAACGTAATACCTTGTAACTCTTTAAAAAAAAATAGATTTCATATTTTGACATCATTATTAGTTAAGAACGGGATTGAAATTCTTTATTTAT
>NW_027111427.1:1195517-1220564 GCF_000696795.3 Halyomorpha halys
GATTGAAATTCTTTATTTATAAAAAATCTAATGAAATTATTTTAAAAAAAAAATTAAACTTACAGCTAATTTTCTGAAAAAATTAAATATATTGAAAATCATTTTTATATATACTCTAAATTGAATATAAGTCCTATTTTTTAAAAAACTTATTTTTTTTTCATTAGTTCTGTTTTTACAATTTAAAATTATTTTTACCTTAATTAATTATTAACAAATAAATTATCTGTATAACTATTATAATTGTTATTACTTTAGGATTTATTTAATTTTATTTCTCTATGTTACGTATTGATTTTAATTTATTACCTTATTTATCATTATTGTTTTAAAAATTTATTTTATGTATTATGTCCACATAATGCTGTCCTATTCCTTCTTTATCAGTTTTAAAATTAACTACGTCTTAAAAAAAAATTTTTTTGTTGTATAAATAAATTATAAATATTTTATAATTCTTACATCCTCTGCTTTGTTTAAAATGTATACTTCTTTAAAATTAAGTTCATGTTTTTTTTTTCTTTCCACGATGATATAAATAATAAAGAAGTGTATAAAAGGTATAAAATAAAGTCCTGAAAAGTAACAGTAAAATATTTGTGTTGTATTTTTTATTGAATCCTGAAATTTAAATTTATTCTCATTTATTTCAGTTACTGGTATACATAATTTTGAATTTTTTATAAAGTTAACCACGCACACGCTAATGTTATAGTTATTTTTCTATTTATTCATTTACTACCCATTTTAATTAAACCAAAACCATCGGTTTCATAAATTAATTGAATTTACGCATTATTAATGAGTAATAGCTGAATCGTAGATTTGTTATCCTTACTGGAAAGACTCTTAACCCTAACCTCCATTATTATCAAAGCCCATAGCCTCTCTGCCATTATTGCTGAATGAACTTCAGATCATGTTGGTTCATTTTATCTTGAATGATCACTTATAGACAAATTACCACAGATTCGATAGACGTGCTGCCATAACAAAGCTATCAAGACCACCTCAATCAGACCAAGAGAAGCATCGTTCTGGTAAAGACATCGAAATGGGATTGTAGTTCCACAAGGAGAATTTTACCCTCTCATTTTTAGATCCATTTTTTTATATGAGCTGCTGTACTGTAATTTTTATTTTTATAAAATTTTTAATTTCAAAAATATATAATATATTCTTTTGGAATATACACTTATATAATACATTTTTCTTTCCACTTATTACATAACAGCTCTTGTAAAAAAAAAATTATTGAAATAAAATAAAATACATGCATTTCATATTCATTGATGACTTTCTGTTCTGTTTTATAGAAAATAAGGTTTATCAATTCAATTTTTTTTTTTTTATTTAAATCATAACTTTGCCATTTTTTAACTTATTCCTAAAATTCTCTTTTATATTAGAAGGGTACACAGGATGACTCCATCTGATAAGTCCAATTTTTTAGTTTACACTACAAGCTAGTAAATTTCATAAATAGAATCAAGGAATATAGAACGTGAACCTTTCTTTCCTACCAAATTTAATTATATTCTCTCTTGTGTTAGTGCATGTGCATCAAGTCGAGGATATAATGGAATTGTTGCTATCTCTATTCTAATTGCATCTACATAGATTCTGTTCTGCAACCAAGACATGGGACGGCATTTAGAGTGCATTAGAATTGCATATTGAATACTCGAGATCATTTAAACTGCCAATGCAAAAAGTAAGTTAGGTAAATAATTCACAAAGAACTGCTCAAAATATATGGCCTAAAATATTTTTATTTTTCTGCGAAATATCCAGTCATAAAAACATAAATATTTCGTACAAGTATCATTGATATATAATTTCATATTCAACTTTTTTTTTTTTTTTAATATTATTTTTATATAACGGTGTTCTCGTCTTACAAAATTCATAGAAAGATCGTAATCAACCATAATACATTCTTCCACGTTAACTGGTTTATTGATATTTTTAAAAATACTTATGGATAAAGTAAATTTGGATAAAGTAAATTTGGATGAAGTAAAAAACAAGACAATTTTTTACTTACAATTTACTTATTCGGGATTTATTTTCAAAATATGATTTTGATATTCTCGTTTATTTATATTTAAAGTTATAAAAATTATAAAAATAAAATATTGTAGTAGAAATATGACAAATCTGTAACCGTCTACTTTCAAAAACGATTTGATATCCACGCAGACCATGTAGTCTGGCGTTAAAAATCTAAATTTTTGAGAGAAGACCAAAAGTTTATTTTATTTCATAAAAACCATAAATTTTTGGTTCATTATTTATTTTCAAGAAAAAACATTAATACTTCTCACTTCTTTTTACTCCAATATTAAGGACGACTGTTACTACTTTGCAATTTCTAGTTTTGTTACACAATACAAGAAAATATGACAATGGGTAATAAAATATTTTATAATTGTGACAAATTCCTTAAAATGACAGACCTGAATTTTCGTCCAAAATATAGAAATAAAAAGAAGTGAGAAGTATTGAGGAAATAAATAAAGTTTAAACCCCTAATTTAATCCAAGGTTAAGTAATAAAGTTAACTTTTCATACCAAGCTTAATATTTCGGAAACTATCTATTGTACGAAAAACATTATACCTTTCTTAAAGTAGAATCAATTTGCTAAACTTCGAGACCTGATAAGAGATCTGTTCATATAATTCTCCCGAGTTTCAATATTTCAAAAAAGAGAAACCACCGTATTGTGCTTTAATTTTGAAAACTGTCATTTAAACTGCTATTCAGGTATTAACAATCTTTATTTTGAGCAGTAATATACGTATGTACAGTTTAAGCCTGATATATGAAACTTTTCTCAAGAATATCCATTTTCAAAATCTTGTAAAAATATTTTTTATACAGTCCTGAGGTAATACAAATATTCACCATAAAATTATATATATTTTTTTACTCGACTCTTAGTCATAAAATTATTTTTTTACTTCTCAGGGCATAATGGCAAGACTCTTCAAAAATATAATTAAATATTTTCCTACCTAGTACCACCAAAAAAACGTTGTATTGAAATATGTAATTTCAATCCGTAGTCTACCTTTTTAAGATTTTATTCCTTGTCAATGCCTAGAAGATGGAGGTTCCGAACACATTCTGTGGGCATGTAGACTTGTCTTCAAGATACTACAGTATGTTCCATCTGCTTCTTATTTCTAATAAGGTGTATATCGTATGCTCAATCCTTTAATAGAACCTTATATATAAAATTACTAATTTAAATTTTCGTTTTTAATAAGCTTTCCGGCAATTATTTAAGTTTTAAATGGCCTGAATCGATATTCTTATTATATAAAATTAGTAAAGAAAGAACTGAAAAAATAGTATGTCAGAAAATGGCGGAACAGGTTAAGTGTTTTACGGGATGTAGAATATAAAAATAGCTTAAGTCAAAATTTTACGCCTGGAAGAACAACTCTGACATAGAAGAAATTATAAACGTTTTTAAGACTTCGTGGGCTTAGAATCGAATAATTTAACTTTTCTTTAACGTTTCATACAGAACTAAACAGATCAGAATATTTCTACTTCCCATGACCAACTGTCAAAGTCTCTGGTTGTATTCTTAATACAACAAGGGACTTTGACAACCAGCTTAGTTTATCAAAAATCTCCATAGTAAAACTATATATTTTTTTTTAAAAATTTATTTATTGCTATTTACAACTGTACATTATAATACATTTAGTAAATCTGATCTAAGTTAAATTGGAGTGTTACAGGTGAGTAGAGAAACTACCCGTTGGTAGCACTCTAATGGCCTCGGAGGATTGTCTGGAATGGAAGAGGATGCAAGGTTAGAAACTAGGGGGTTTGAATGGTTAGGGAGTTTATAATGGAAGGAGTGATATCTGGTTCGGGCTAGGTCGGTTACAAAGGGAACATTAAGGTCTTTATGTATGATTTTATTTGTGACAAAATAAGGAGCATTGGGGATTTTACGAAGGATTTTGGATTGTAAGGATTGGTTACGAGAGGAATTCGAAGGTTTAGTGGAGCCCCAAAGCACAACTCCAAATGTCCAGATTGGCCTTATTACAGTCATGTAGATCAGTCGTTAGTAATGAGTTGGAATTTTAGACCAGGGATTTTAGGTATTTTAGAACTATATTTAAAAACATTATGCGTACACATTTTAAAATCATACTATAATTAATATGATATTTTTTATTACTAGTATTCACATCAAAAAATTAATATTTAAAAAAATAAAAGTCGAAAAAAGAATAAAAATTCATAAAAACCCTCGTGGTATTTCTCGGGCAACATTTGGTATTTCTGCACGAATGTTAATTATATATAAATTTTTAATATCAATATTTTCGATTATACTCTTTCAAGGACAAATTAATTTTTTTTTTTTTTACTTCAATTGTTTATTAGCTCATCTTCAAAATTGAAATAATATGGAATCCACAATTAAACAAAAACAATTCTAGCATATTAAATAGTGTTAAATAACAACATACATTAAAAAGAAAACAGTAGATTTGTTTAAATCATTCTATGCATTGTTTTTTGTTTTTTAAAATATATTTATACAACAAAAAATGTAAAAAAAAATTGATGAATTCGCGATATTATATAGAACTGTCAGCTAATAAAAATTACAAATACTTTGTGAGGCATTGTTACTAGACCAACGGTTGTGCAAGGAGGTGATTTGTTGATTGTGACAATCACGCACAACCGCCAGATTTTTACCTAATTAAGGGTCCCCAATTTATGAGCCTGGGTCGAAATATAACCTTAAAAGAGTATAATTGATTTATATCAACAAGATTTAAATTATCAATTTAACCCTTAATAAAATATTTGATAAATTTTTTTTTTAATACAATCAATATCAGTTGGTTCGAAGTGTTAATCAAGCTTCCAATAAATTGTGCAATTAAATATCGAATACCAACTGGCATAAAGAAACTCTCAATATCGTACCACCTCGTTTGATAAAAAAAATAATTAAAAACCATCCCTTTCTTTTTTTTTTTCGTTAATTTATTTTGTGCTAACCATCCTTAGAAAAACCTAGATCAATAATAGCTTCGGTAACTGGACGGGGAGCTGAAAGGGAAGGAACAAAAAAGTGGAGTTGGGTCATCGTTATGAAGGACGTCAGTGAATATTCAAAAGATCTGAAATTCCGCCCCCGAGGTGAAACTGTCGGCTGAGAGCACCCACGACTAATTGGAGGGTCTCACGGCTTAGTTTTTTTTTCTTTTCAATAGTTTTATTATATTATATAATATGTGATAAGCGAAAATCTTGAATATTTTATGCTAATTGTGTGAGTTATCTGAATTATGTGGTGAGTCCATTTTTGTAGGACTTAATATTGTCAAGCTCTTCAAAAAGATTCTGCTGAGTGATTAAAATTCAGGTGTTTGCATGCTAAATCAAATAAAAATAAAAATTGAAAACGGGCTTGTTTTTTGTTGTCTTACAGACCTATTACGGTCTGTGTAATATATACATGTTCGAGTCATGTATCGATTTTTTGTAACGTTTCTTTTCTAATTTCTAACATATTAGAGTCTCTTTATATGTTTTAGGAGATGCAAAAAATGAAAGTTCTATCGATTTTAAGACCGCGTATCGATTTATTTTAGCTTTTCTGATTTCTAACATATCAGAGTCCCTTTATATGTTTTAGGAGATGCAGAAATTTTAGGAATAATTGGAGGGTTTCACGGCTTAGATGAGAAGTGGATATTTTGATTATTTTAAACTAATTAGTGGGGCATATGATTAATCTGTAAACCATTTTTATAGGAATTAATATCGTCAAGCTCTTCAATAATTCAGGTTTTTGCATGCTGAACTACATTCTTAAAAAAAAAAGAAATTTACAAATTCTATAACAATAAAATGGATTCCATATCATTTATATATACATGCATGTCATTTACATAAAACATTTATTTTTCAATGGTTTGATTAATTAATTATATCATAATGTTCTACATTACATGAGAATTTCCATTTGCATTATAATGGCTGTCCCAAAGCAACATTATTTTTCTTTAAATAATTTTATTTTCATACATCTCTCGTAAAAAAAAATTTAAATGTGTAGAGGTCTTAATTAAATTATTTACAGACATGATTTAAATTAAGTTTTTATCGTAGTTGAACAGGCTGTGGGATATTTCAAAATGTTTGTTTATTTAAAAAAAAAAAAAATCTTTGTTAGCAAAGGAAATTTCAAAATAAAAACTGAAATAGAAATTTTGTTAAAACTCCTAAATCTATTCTTAATCCAATATTTCGCCTTTGATCAAAACGTTAATAAAAAGATATGTAATGGAGATATTAATTTTTATGAATATTTCTCAAAAATACCTAATATAAGAAGAAAACCATTTTTTGTATAAAAACATTTTATAAGAGATTTTATTGAATTCTGGGATTTTCAAAGTTTTGATAGACCTGGATTTCTTAACTTGACGTCATTTTTCTCAATTTTATTTCTTCTTTCGCACAAGCTGGTCGGAAAAGAAAAATAACGGGAAAGTTTCGAATAGCATTTTCGTGGCTTGACGTAGTTAATGTCCTTTTTCTTTTAAGAAAAAGTCGTTTGCATTTTATTATGAATAATTATCGTTGTCTTAATGAAATGAGATATTAAAATTAATAATTTAACTTTGATTGATTTTTTGAATTTTATTTTATCATTGTCGTGGTTTGTTATGGCCCTATTGTTATGAAGTACTGATAGGTTAAAAAATTTTAAATTAAATTTTATAAGTAGATTTTGTGAAAAATTTTTTCTTTGATAGGGACATTCGCAATTTTTTATCTACAGAGTTTTTATTAAACAATTGGACCTGAAAATTACTTGTTATTGAGTTATCTGTTATACTTTAGCTCTCTGTTACGAAGCTGAACTAATTAATTTATATTTTTAACATTATCCTACAATATTGTTTTACCGTTTCATATCAGAACCTACCATGACTGTATTATACAAGATGCTTGAAACTAACTTGTACTGTGTTTCCCCCGTTGCGGACGACAGGTTCCAAGCTCACAGCCCGCTCGACTGTTCTCCTTCATGAACCCCCTAGCTGTGGAGATATGGCTCTACGTCCTAGCAGCCTACCTCCTCGTTAGTTTCACCCTCTTTGTCATGGCGAGGTTCTCCCCCTACGAATGGAACAACCCTCACCCTTGCTCTCCAGAAGCGCACGTCATCGAGAACCAGTTCTCCATATCCAACAGCTTCTGGTTCATTACTGGTACCTTCCTGAGGCAGGGATCCGGCCTCAACCCCAAGGTTTGAGACAGCATGAGTGTTCACTTCTCTTCCGATCACTGTTTGTTCTGCTTGTTCAATTAGTTTGTTCACTTACCCAGCATGTGCATGCACTCATCACACGCATTTTAGTTACGTCTGAATGTTAGATGATAAATGTTTGATGTATGAAAACAAAATGGAATTACAATTGTGTATATTATTGTAAAAAAAAAAACTTTAGCACTTCTTTCACTTAACCAATTCACTCAAAACACGTTCAAAATAATTGATCAGAAAATATCTGTGGCTTTGAGCAACAATAACCTATGTTCATTTTTAAAAGTTTATATTTTTTTAAATTTATTAACGTTCTTTATCAAAGATTAAACTTTTACATCCAAAAATCTTATAATTTTGATAATTTAAACCTAATTTCTTCAAAAGATTTATAATTTTAACAAACTTTTGGCGCTGATGACTACAGTGTTGTACACACTTGTAAATAAAGTTATATCCACATATATTATAGTGTTACAAAACCACAATTATATCCTCAGAAGCCTGTAACTATTGTTTTATACACCTCAACAACGTAACTATTGAATAATAGCACATCTATTGTACAGTAGACTATGGTTGCTTTTTGAAAATAGCTTTAGGACACTCTATTGAGGGACTACGGAGCGACGGTAACGTACCTTGTACCAACCCTTGTGAGTTCGAGTCCCCGGCCCTACTCGGGTTTTTTTCAAACCTTAAACAATACTCACTCACAGCCTATGGATGACACTCACAAAAATAGGCGTGAGAGTGACGAATCCATTCTAATGAAAAAACACGTCATGATGTATTTTACTAACCTTGGGCCTCCACGGACTTTCGCGCCTATAATAATAATTGAGAGACCAAATTACGGAAAAAAGTCCCTGTCTACGATAATATCTTTGGAACACACCCATTTCAAAATAAAACCAAAATTTATTTTTTATTAGTTTTGCCATGTCCAATCTCTTTCTTGAAAATTTTCCGTTTTAAATCCATTTTTATTATTGGATATGTAACTCGGCTGGTTTTGCACCAAACCACAGACACACTAGTTGAAGAGCCAAAGTAAAATAAGATTTTCCATTAAAAAAAAACATTTAAACTTACTTAAAATATCCCCTTTAATGATTCAATCGCCACAAGTTTTGCTAAGGCCAACAGATATGTCAAAACTGTATTATTTAAAGATGATTTTTTTTCAAGCGCAGATCAAACTGTATTTCCTTCAGATGCCAACTTTATTCATCGAAATTAGGGTGATATACGAAAAAAAAAATTTTTTTGTTTTGTTTTTTAACGAACTGTAGTTTTTAAGATTACTCCAGCACGCGTGAAACCACACACCCTCCCCTCTCCTTTTTGGGGTTGTAGTGCCACGTGTGGTGGATACGAAACATGTTCAAAACTACTCAGTTGAGAAAAAAAATAAAATTTATTCGTCACTCTGACATCTTAACCGTTCTACTTTTAGCGGAAAGATTTTTTGGCATCTAGAGAGGTGTGCCGTTTCATCTTTACTTTAAACTCATCTAATAATACAATTCTTCCAACAAAAATAACAACCAAAATCAACATAAATATTAAATGTTTGTGAAGTCGCAACCCCACTTCTAAGTTTTTAAACATCATACACGCCTGAAACAAATCATATTCCCATATTTTTTTTTTTCAAAGCTTGTTTTCCGTTTCAGATGGGTGCTATTTTTTTAATCTTCTTTGAGTTGACGGTTAAGTTAAACTCTAAAGGAGAATATTTTATCGCTGTATGACTAAACGTTTTCTTCAAATAAAACAGTAAATTTCCCTTTGACTCATGGACTATAAAAAACATTAGATACAGAAAACACAAAAATGTCGGAACAGTGATACACCAAAGGAAACTTGTAAAGAAGCTTTTATATCTTAATCCAAAAAAAAATTTTAATTTGAGTGACTATTTAATAAATAAAATTATAATTTTAAAATAAATTAAAAATATGTCATGAAAAATATTTAGTTCATCAAATCTATGTCTTAACAAGCATTTTAAACGCCGCTGTTCTTTCTGAAGAAAAAGCAAAGACTAACTTACAGAACTTAGTTCGTTTAGTCTGATTCCTGAAAAGAGCGTTTCTAAGATTTAAGTTAGCATTGTCGTAAGACATAATTTCACAAGTTTTAATATAAACTTCATCTTCTCTATAAAGAAAATTTGATATCTTAATTTTAAAAAATTACATATTTTTTTCTTCACGAAACATATTTCCCTAGCTCAAATTCTATTGAATTGGTAGCTATATTTTATTACCGAAAATTGATACGGAACAATTAAAAACAAAATTTATGGTAATTCACATACACAAATATAATATCTTTTTTAAAGAGATTTGAAATATTGTAATTATTTTAGAGATCTAACTTTATACAGATCGTATATATCCTTACTTTAATAAAATATATTTACAAATTATTAATTATCAATTAGAAATAATCAATAAAAATATTTTTGGAACCTCATTAAACACACGGAGGGTGACGGTAGCAGTGTGGTAACCCGCCTGACTACCTATCCATAGGTTGCGAGTTCAAGTCCCCGGCCCTATCCGGGATTTTTACAATCTTATAACTATACAATACTCACTCACAGCCTACTCCCGTACATTTGTAAGGCGGCATTAGCCAATGGGTGGCACTCACAAAAATGAGGAGTGGTAGAGATAGACCCACCCTATGAAAACCACGTCAAGAAACGCGCAATGTATTTCCTCGTGAAGCCTTGGACCTCCAGGGTATGTCGCGCCTATAATAATAATAACATTAAACACACATTATAAAAAATAAAACTATATAGGAATAATTCTTTTTTATCTATTTTAATTTTAAACAATTCCATTTTATACATATATCTTAGATATTTTAGTGACGTTTCAGTAAAAATAATTATTTATCAAATTAGTAATAAAAAATGTAATATAAAAAATCAATTTTGCCCAAAATAAGGAATCAAAATAACCAACGTATTACTTGATAGCATTTTTTAAAAATAATGTATGTTGTATATCAACATACATGTGTATATTGTAGATCAAAAAGGGGGCGAAGAAATAAAAAAAAGAAGTTTGAACATGGCCAAACTTAAAAATAAAAAAAGTAGAAATTAAAATATAGATATGCATACAATGGAATTGTTTTAAAATAAAATTAATAAAAAAAAGTATTCTTCTATAGTTTTAATTTTTACTGTGTTTATTTAAATGAGGTTCTAAGAATATTTTTCCTGAATCATTTCTAGTTGATAAGTAATATTTTAATGTGAAAAAAATACAACAATAATAAAGTTTTACATAATACTAAATGTTCTGTAAATTCAAGATAAATGAAGCATTATTTATTCCAAAGTTTTATGTAAGATTCTAGGAAAAAAAAAAAGGGAATATTATTTTAAACTTTAAAGCACTGTATTCTGTTTTTTAATACATAACAAATTGTTAAAATAATCCTAACTGTATACCTCTGATTGTTTTGAAACGAAACTTTCCTGGAAAAATCCCGAAAATAATTCCAGGAAAATTCTCTTCACAGTCCTGATATTTATTCCGCCCATTATAATGTAACAATATTATATTGTTACATTGTACTTCTTTGTTAGTGTATATACACTTTTCATTGTAAAATTCGAGAGGCGTTAAAAAAATATTGATCTAATATTAACATAAATGGAATAAGATTTCAAAAAAATTTTTAAAAAGATTTAGTCAAAGAAAATTTCATTGTTTTTTATATTACTTATTGGGCATCATCCGATGATTTATTTAAAAAAAAATTTTTTGTAAACGAAGAAAAATGTGAACACTGTTTTCAAATGTGATTATTTTTCAATTAAACAGAATTATATATAAATTATATATTATATATAAACGTGAACTGTAACAAGGGGTTCAGTACTTTGTAAGGAATTTGTTGTTTTAAGAACAATGAATTGATCTTTTCAAGATCACGCTCAAACGCCAAATTTTTCCCTAATTAAGTGTACCCATTTTATAAGGATGGGTGGACCCCGGAATACTCTGGAACACAGGGTTGACTGACGGCTACAGTAGCAGAATAAATACTTATCTACCACAGCCATATTCGAACTTAGGTCCTACATGAAAAGTAAGAACAAATACATATCTATAACCTGAATCCTGTTGTACTTTATGAGCAATTAAAGCAATGAAAATTATTTAAATTAATAAAACATGTCTCGCTCCTTCACTCTGTTAAATTTTTATTATAAGTACAGGTTTCATACCTATGATGAACACAAGATTTTAAATTATCTGAAATTTCAAAAAGTACCAACAGTTTTCTGCATAAGTAGGAGGGAACTTACCGTCCTACAAAAAAATACAAAACTTTTTTTTTTAATTTTTATTATATTTAGTTTAATTAAGCACACATAAAAAAATTTAATGAGAATTAATATTGTAATATTTTTTAAGATTAATAACCACCTAAAATACAAAATAACCTAATAAACTGTATTTTTTTTTTCTTCTGATAAATTACACTTTTCACTAAATTACAATTTCCCCAAAATGCTCCTATTTCTGTATATTTACATTTTAATAAAGCTCGTGTTTCATAATTTATGTAAATCCTTTAAATTTTCTTATTGTTAACTAGTCGATGAGGTTCACTTTCTATACATTCGGACATATATTCACACAATATAACTTTTTTTTCCCAAATAAAATTAAAATTAAATTAGCACTGACGTTTTGCCATTTTTTAGGTACTCCTCAAGTTGTAAGTCGAGTAGAAGGAGAAATTGATTAGATTTTGTACGCATTCAAAAACTTTATTACGTCTTACAGATAAGAAATTCCTTATTGTTGGAAATTTTGACTGTTCACAGAGAAGGGACATTTTATATCTCATGAGTGAGTTTCCTTTTACGGATTAGGTAATGTAACGAGTATGGATTTGGAGTTAGATGGTTGTTGCTGAAAAGTGATACTTACATGGACGGACACACATCTATTTTTATTTATATATATTAATGTAATGGTGAACATTTATGTTGAATAAATAAATATTATAAAATACTAAGCGTAATTATAGAATAATTATAATTACTTTAATTTAGCAAGATAAGAGAGATTTATATAGGGTGTAGGCTCCAAGCAAACCAACTACCTCGGCAACATAACATTTACTCAGCTTTGACAAACACTTTTCCGCTAAACCCCAATACGCCACAGGACCGAGGCAAAACTTAAGCCTCTATTATTTCACAAGCTGTGTTTTTTTAGTTTCAAAATGGAGTCGATGGAATTTTTAAAAAAATGGACAGTTTTAATTATTATTATTATTACTACTACATGTGGGTAGAGAGATGAGTCAAGATAGTACAAGAGCCCGAGAGGAGAAAAAAAACAGTTATCTCACCCCAATTTTCGATTACTTTAATGAAAACTATGTATAATTACTAATCAAAATTGATGAGTCTGCCTAGTATAGATAGGGGGAATAAAAAATGGCGGCTGTTTCAAATAATAAAAAAAATAAATTTTTCATTTGGAGCTCTATATCTAAAAAGTAGCCACAACACAAGAAAACCTAAGAGAACGTCATTTAAAGTAGAGTAAATTTGCTAAAATATGAGCCTTAATAGAGTTATTTTACGTTAAATAGTTCTCTAGATATAGCTTTTTAAAAAGTAACATTTCATAAAAATGTTGCATGGGACGTACTGAAAGATCAGTAGTTAGTGAATTTATTTTTATAACTTAATATCTCAAAAACCATTCGACGTACAGATGTCTATTAGCACTCAAATTAAAGCTAATTTAATGGGCTATAAAGTAGTTTCATTAGTTTATCTTCGTAGGAGTAGTAGTTTTCATGATATTTGCTAAATTAAATTGATGTATAATTGTTCGCACAAAGTTTCATGTGCCAAATTTATATTTATATGCGAATATCTTAAAAAATACTACCCCTACGAAAATACGTGTTATAACCTAATTTATAGTAAGTTAAATTTCCTTTATTTTGAGAGCTGGCAGACATATGTACGTCTTATGGTTCTAGACATATATTTTTTCAAAAATCGAACATTTCATCCGAATAGCTAGAAATTAACATTCTGTGAATTTATTTTGTCAAATATTATAAAAGCATCTATAAGTCACATAGCTCCTGAGATATAATAAATGATGATGATTTCTCAAAATCATTGAACGTAAATAGCTCGATTAGGGCTAATATTTCAGAAAATTTACTCTACTTTAAATAATGTCCACTTAGGTTTCCTAGTGTTGTTTGTAATTTTAAAGATATAGAGCTCCAAATGAAGAATTAATTACTTTTAACTTTTTGAAACAGCCGCCATTTTGTATTCCCCCTACCTATACTTGGCAGACTCATAAGTTCTGACTAGTAATTATACATAGTTTTCATTACAGTAATAAAAAAAAATGGGGTGAAATAACTGCCTTTTTTTCTTCCTGGCTCTTGTACTAAGAGCTTTTTATATCTCAACCTGAGTTCGAATCCGGCTGTAGCAGATAATAATTTATTCTGTTACTCCTTGAACTAGTGTTTTCACTAATTACATTAGCACTAGTAGCACATTGACCATTATTAATAATTTAATGTAAATTTTAGGTTTGCAATGTTAGTATCACATACCACTTGCCTGGTTTCAATAAAAAAAAGGAAAGAAAAGTTTGTTCCATTTTCCTGTAGTTAGACTAATAATTCTATGAAAATAGTTTCTTAGAGGGAAAATTCACTTCAACTACTCCTAAAATCGTAAAGTGGTAAGTGTTCTTTAATTATTTTGTTGAGTGTATTCTTATCTTGAAAGTTTCTGTAATAAAAATATCCTAATTCTTTTTTGAGTCAAGTGGGATCCTTCCGATTACTTTTCATAAATTGTGTTTTAAGTGTTTTAATCTCTAACAAATCAGCAACGTTGTTTGCCCTTTGAAAGAGGAGAAGTTAATATCGCAATGTAAGATAGCTGCTAACGCAGTTTTGCCTTGGATATTAGAAAAGTTTTATATTTTTCCCTCTCACTTCTTAAAGCTGATTTATTTAGGAATGTTAATTAAAACTTTTTTGAATTACAGGTCATTTAATTTATCAGAGTGGGGGCGTGTAAAAACTCATCATCATTGCCATGGCTCCTTTGCGTAATAATCTGGTAAAAGTTTTTAAATATTGTCACTGTCGGGGATTTATGGTTAGTTTATCTCGAGAAAGGGGATGAAACACTTCTTTTGAAAACTTTGATAACTTACTGAAAACGTCTGCCAAGCACACAGGTTACAGTATAGCTTCTTCATCGTGTCTACTGGATAGGTACATAACTATAGAAAAACCTCTTCTAACGGACACCCATTTGTAACGGAAACCTCTTTAAGGGACAGTATTATTAAGGTCCAAGCCAAAAAGTACTTATTGAATGCGTTTGAACTCTTCTATTATGGAACCCCTCCACCCCGGAAGTGGGACACCAATTTTATTCTTCATCAGCAGTTTACACCCCTCTATAACGGACATAAGTCACATAGTATAAATATACTTACTCATGATTCCAAAACTGAAGAGGATGTTTTGAAAGTTAAGGTAGAGATCTGCGTTATAGTGATGTGGTTCACCAGATTCTTGTAATAAATACCAAATACGTTAGATCAATCAAAACCTTTTTTAACATGTGGAGAATCTACCCATTGATAGAACTCCAAAAACATTTCTAAAGGAGAAGATCTCGAGGCCATCTTCTTTTCAGACGTCTAGGAGGATTATTAGGTTGTGAAGGAGAAGCCAGGTTAGAAACGAGTTGGTTTGGGTGATTGGGAAGTTTATTATGGAAGGATTGGTATCTGGTTCTGGCACATATTGGCTACATAGGGAACATTGAGGTCCTGATGGATGATTTGATTTGTGACAAATTAAGGAGCATTAAAGGATTTACGAAGGATTTTGGACTGTAAGGATTGGATTCTAGAGGAATTAGATGGTTTAGTGGAGCCCCAACTCTAGCTCCCCAACGTTTAGCTCAACTCCGTATGTCCAAATAGGCCTTATAATAGTCATGTAGATCAGTCTTTTGTAATGGATTGGAAGTTTGGACCGTTTGTCTAGTAAATGTTGTAATAGTCGGAATCGACGAGCAGTTTCTTGTCTTTTCAGTCTTGAATGAGGATTTCATGTTTGTCGCTTGTCCAGTTGGACTAAAGAGTCCTAAGTAACGGATCTGCTCAACAGGAATGAGTGGAGTATTATTAAAAGATACTGTAGGGCAAGACGAAGGTTTACGACGAAGGGTAAATGTGATTTGGTGGGATTTATTGGAATTTATTTTAATCCTCCAGTTTTGCCACCATTCTTTGAGGGTGGTGATGTGGGATTAAATAAAAAAATTAAAATATTTTTTGTTTTCTGTATTAATTAGTTGTTATCTTGTCCTATTCTTAGTCCTGAAGAAGGCTAGAAATTCTGGCCGAAACGTAGGCACGATCAAATAAGTTACTTCGACTTATTTGTGTTTTATTTTGACCTCACCCCCCCCCCAACCATCTTCTAGTACAAGTCATCCACAGTCAACTATCTCTCATGATTACAAAACTTTTTTTCTTTTACTGATATCCGTTTAATATTATAATTTCTGTCATTTTAGTTCAGTGATTCATACTAACTATTCATTTTTTAACGTATCTTTGTATATAAAGTTTCTACTTATAGAAAATTCGTGGTTGGGCTATAGCATCGATGAAAAATAAATAAATGTAGGCAACCAATTAAGGTCTCGTACGAGTGAGCACTATTGGACGAACCAGTATCATCCCTGCTCGATGAACAGAAAAAAAGTAAAACAGAAAAAAAAAAATATTCGGATGGTTAAATGATGAGAGAGTCCTTCCGCGGAATACACGCGGGATACTAACTGGCCCTGGGAATTATCCCGTATGAATATTCACGTAAATCGTGGACCGCTATGAATCGATGTATGTAAATGTGAATTGGATCCATTCACTCATATCGAGCAGTTTCAACTAATTTTCCTAGCCACTTATAATCAGTTTGCATTTTTTTTCGTGTCCATTATCACAGTATATAATATAGTAACATAGATATATAGATAACAAGGTGCAATATGGAGCCTATCTTATTTTTAAGTAAATTAAGCTCCCGTTTTAAGTATGTTTACAACAGAATCCGCTTCGTGCTTTGCTTAAGGCCCTCTGATTGTATATTAAAATGAACTTCAAAATTAGTTAAGAAAACTCTGAAAATAAAAGATTTATGTCTTGTGACTAACATAGCTATATTTCTCTTTGACCAATTGTCCAGAAGTGGCACACTGTATTAGTGTGTCAGTAAAAATGATAATTATTTTATAATACAAGAGAACCGATCTTTAAGTATCTCATAGATTAATACATTTTGATGACTTATCTAGGTGACTTTTTAGCCTCCCCGGCCACGTCTTGCTTCTTAAAGCCGCTTCGCTCGTCCAGCCTGATAGGCGAAATTGACCATGACCAAGACCATGAAACTAGCTTCGGCTGATAGGTTACTCCCTCAGAGACTGGCTGGCATGTCTTCGAGTTTATAATGGAAGGAATGATATCTGGTTCGGGCTAGATCGGTTACAAAGGGAACCGGTCTTAAGGTCTTTATGTATTATTTTATGTGTGACAAAGTAAGGAGCATTTACGAAGGATTTTGGATTGTAAAGATTGAATACGAAAGGAATTCAAAGGTTTAGTGGAGCCCAAAGCTCAACTCCATATGTCCAGATTGGCCTTATTACAGTGATGTAGATCAGCCTTTTGTAATGTGTTGGAAATTTAGACCGTTTGTCGAGTAAGTGCTATAATAGTCGAAATCGACGTGCAGTTTCCTGCCTTTCTTAGTTAATCGTCTGTCCAAATGTAGTCAAAGGTAGCGGATCTGTTCGACAGGGGTAAGAGTAACATTATTAAATGAAACTGTAGGGTAGTCGGTAGGTTTATGACGAAGGGTAAAGTTGATTTGATGGGATTTGTTGAAATTTATCTTAATCCTCCAATTACGACACCATTCTTCGAGGGCTGTGATATGGGATTGGAGAGTTTGGGATACAATTAATGGGTTATTATTAACTGCGAGCACACATGTGTCATCGGCATAAGTGGTGAGGATAGTGTTTGGATTGGTTGGAATGTCAGCTGTATAGACGGTGTAGAGGATGGAAGCGAGGATACTACCTTGAGGAACACCAGCGGACTGAGAATAGAGGGATGAATAGGAACATGGTTTACTTCGAATAATCTCAGTATAAATATAAGTATATCGAAGGTGTTTTTTTAGCTTTTTTATACCAGAGGATCATCAAGTTTAATAATTCTTTATTAAACCAAAACAGAGTTGGGTTGTTGTTGGACTTTCTGTCGGGGTGATATGTACCCCCAAAATCTTGAGTACAAAATAAAAAGAAATTGTGGCAGTTCTTGGACTGCCCGACTGAAGTAAAACTTAATATTATACATATTTTAACTAAAATGTTTTAAAAAATCATTGTCATTTCATCTTTGTCACCATTTTTTTCCAATTTTCGTCTCTATCTCGGTGTAGCGTTTTGTAGCTACGATTTTTATTTTTCGAGATATTTTAATCTAAATGTAAAACATATCGAAAATTGCCCCAGCACTACCGTTTCATCTCGATTGTTCTCTCGCGTCACGAAATTAATTTACTCTCGTATATTTTTTCTTTGAGTTGTAGAAGGTCAGTGAAGAGGTTTCACTTAAAAAAACATTTTTACTCGAAAAAAAAACTTTTATTGATAAAACAAAGAAAAATCTGTGGTTCAGAATTATTTTCTTACATTACTTTTTTTTATCAAACAGAAAAAAATATAATTTTTTATTTACGTCCAATATATAATTTCTATACACTGTTAGGGCAGGCAAAGCCAATTTCGGAGGAAACAAGATGAATCAAAAGAGACATTGCACAAGATTCTAACTGTTCGATGTCTCATTAAGCGTCAGTTGGACTGATAGTTAAGGGGTCTCCCTGATTCAAGTCAGTCATGTCAGTCTGGCAATTGAATGATGACTGCCAGTTTGACTGACTATGTAGTGGTCCTTTAAGAGACAATTATGAACTGAATCCTTAGTTTAAAATCGTATAAGAAACAAGACAGATTGGAGGGAGGGATTTTTCATGAACTGTTTTATTAAATTAATTCAGTTTTGTCGATGTTTGCTATTGGCCAGTGGGCATGGAAGAAAATGTCGTAATTATCTACAAATCGCTATTTTGCTTTCGAGTTTTTATTATTCTTGAAAAACCTAGTGTATAATCTCTTTATTATATAAAATAGCTTTTAGTGATCACCGTGTAATATTTTATTTTGCCTATAAGGTGGTATAATAAAAATGTGTCGTAAAAAATTCAGTTTAACTGACAAAGAACGCATTTTGCGAAACAGTTGTATGATTTGTAAAATGAGGGATTAAACCCCACAGTTAAGTAAAAAATATGTTTAAAAAGGAAAAAAATAATTAATTAGAGACCTCATTTTTCGAAATTATTTTCTAAATATTAAATTAAATTTTAATAGGCTATGCAGTAATTCAATAATATATTACTATATTTTTGACTTAAGAACAAAGTGATTGAGCAATACTTATGACCAACTATATAGATGAGTAGGTGGTTATGATTATTTTTAATAATAAACCTCCATAAGCGACGATGAAAAAAAATTTTTTTATTCCCATTCCTAAAATTTGAGATTTTAGATTACAAGAAGCGTTGACCCTTCGTCCGCCGGCAGCGGATTTTGTTCGAAAAAACTGGTTTGATCTATTTTAAATTTAGTACGTATGTTAGGAGACATTTTATATGATCCTAAGAACTCTGGATTACCATTGACCAATTTGAAACAAAACGCGGATCAAAAAACTGCTCGATGGGAATTTTTCTAAAAACCTGAATTACTATTAGGATCCGTGAATAAAAAAATATAAAAAAGAAAAGAAAAAAGTGTCCCATTTTAATAAAAATTCCTGAGTCAGGTACTCTGGAAAAGGAAGAGAATTCAACAATGCTAACGAATGCTATCTGCCTAATTATTTAGTGAATTTCAAATCATAGTTCCAAAAATGAACACATATTCGGAAACAATTAACTATTGCTTAGTATAATAATTGCATCTTCTTTCTCTCCTTTAACATTAGATTTTGTGGACTTAGGTGGTATGGTTTTGTTAAATATTTCTAACTATATACATATTTCTAATAGAACTATTTTAGGATTAAAATTTTTAAGATAATAAATAACTTTTGCCAAAAGATAAACCCAAAATTTCTTATCGGCCTAAAGTCCAATTCGCTATTAATCAAGGAACAAGTAATATCAGGCAAGACATCAGTGGCCAACCGTAGGCTGAGAAAGTTGCACCTGTACTTACGACAGATGTCGCTGACCACTTGAGATGAGCGAGCCATCCCTAATGATCCACCCTCTCAAGGCCTTAACGATCTCTAATTGTAACGACTCATTATATCCGGGCTCTTACTCCTGTACCCGACTAACTTTATACATCCGCTTTCCCCCTCTATTCATTATAATCTTCCTTTATCTCCTTTCCGTCTGTGTTCCTCCCCCTCCTTCCAACCATCCTCTAATTGCGGTTCAACTTCATAAACTTCACTCTGACTGGCTAAAGTATTAATGACCAGATTTCGGAGGCTGTCTGAGCCATGTTTCAATTATCGTTTATCAATCGGAATATGAATTTTAATCACTGTTAATAACCATATTTCATTCCACATTCTATCAAATTCATGTTGATGCTGTGGTTTTGTGTACACATAAAATAGCATTAAAATATACTCACCGCAAAAAAAAAACATATCATTTTGAGATAAAGGTATTTAATGTAAATGAAATAAAAACCCAAAGTATTAAGCATTTATATTTAAGAAAAAATATTTTACGAGAGTAATCCCAAAATTAAGGTTCCCTTTTTTTTTTTTTTAATAAATAATTCCGTTTATTTTTTATAATATCTACATAATTTTAAAAGTTGAACATTTGTCTATTATTCTAAATAATCGCTACTCAGATTATGAAGACGCTTTCAAAGCTTTTGTATGCCCATATCATTGAGGTTCCCCGCCACGTCCTTGAGAAAGTATTGAGTCTCATTCTTTACCTCCTCCTCGGTGCTGAGTAACCTTCCGGCTTATCGTCCGCACACCTCCTTGGTACACTCCCTAAAGTCCGGACCTTATGAACTTTGGCCGAAAGTCGATTCACCTTTGATGAGATGACCAAAAAGGAGGTTCAACACATCTCAATGACTTGGCAGATAACATAGGCGTACAAAATCTTTTTCAATGTCTTTGATAGAAATGGTGATAATGTTGGAAAACTTACAAATTTTAAAACTTTAAAATTATTTAAATATTAAGGAAAATGAACGGAATTGTGTATTAAAAAAATATAACACCTTAATTTTAGGATTACTCTTTTATTTTTGTTAATAAAATTGAATATGGCTTTCCAAGACGTCTGAAAGGATGCCAAATCGGATGTTCTCCTTCTTGAACCCACTGGCCGCAGAGATCTGGCTGTGGATGCTCGTCGCTTACGTCTTCGTGTCTCTCACCATCTGGGTGGTGGCTCGATTCTCGCCTCGGGAATGGACGCTGCCTGTGTCCTGTCCCTGTACTTCAGGTGAAGATGAAGAAGAGGACGGGCTCCTGGTGACCTACGACCTACAACTCCACAATGACTTCACGCTAGGAAACGCGTTCTGGTTCACACTCGGGTCTCTAATGCAGCAGGGATCCGATCTCAATCCTAAGGTAACCAGCATCTACAGTGGCACGGATCTTTCGCTTATGGCTGAAGTATCTCATTAGTTACCTTATATTTATAATATTATTTATCCTAGTAGATTCATAAATTTCTTTATACATATTTTAATGACAATACTCTATAATTGAATACTTAAATCATTATCATTTCTATGTCACTTCAATTATGTTAGTTTTCTATTTATTTATTATTTGATTATGATGACGAGACGAAGGAAACACCCAAAGTTAGGCCTCTTATTTCACTGTCTATTATCAGAAATATTTGTACAATTTTATTGCTGAACATAGTGTTCAATTCGATCCATTAATTTTTTAAAGAGCTATGACAGTTTTTGTAAGGTCATGCCGTACCAGTTTTTCCGCCGTATCCACGAGAAACTTGCTGGAGATAAATAATAAAAATAGCCTTCGATAGGGAGCATTTTGACGAGACTAGACTTTTTTTTTTGCTTATATCTTTCTGGACGTTATACTTCACTGACACCCACCCCGAGAGCGGGAAAGATTATTCTGCTTCAAAAGTAACCTCTTACGTATTACAAAGAGGTACACAATTTTTCACGCCTTAAAAAATACATCGATCGAAGTAGCGATTGTTTATAAAAACTAATAAATTTCTAACCTATAAAATTATTTAAATATTACATAAAATAAACGAATTTTTATATTTTTAAAAAATTGGAGACCATAATTTTAGGATTACTCTCGTGTTAACTTTCTCAATTACTATAAATTTTAACATATGAAACAATTTTTTTTTCGTACCCCTAAGAATATATTTATAAATATATTACATTATATACATAATTGGAAATATTTAAAATGAAATATCCTTTCATTGCACTCAGGCATTTTATGGTAAGATTACTGGATATGTTGGGGGAGCACGGGGTTTTTTTTTTTGGCCGTCTTCTCAGACCGTTCATTTTGCCATTTTATTTTTTTTCGTACCCTTCATTAATAATTATAGCATTATTAGTTGCCTTGTTGCTTTATAAGGTGTTAATATGAGTCCAGTTAAGGTGGTATTGTCTAGATATAGGCACTGGTCGTATTGACAATTTTTTTTTCGTACCCTTCTTAAAAAATAATAATAAAAATTACTTTATACATGTATAATACATGAAATGAATTATATATACTTTTACTGAGTCGTCTCCCTTTGATTGCCTTGTGGCATTATAAGGTATCGTTTTGACAAAATATTTTCAAACTTATTAAACGTTTTGTGTAATTCGTTAAGTTTCAACGCGATTAAAGTTGTCATCACGAATATGGAAATACATCTACGGAAGTTTTAATTATTTATTTAGTTCTTTCTCGTTTCTAAGGATCATCGTAGCATTACGTTACAAGACCGAAAACCTTTCTGGAAAAAAATATTTAAAGAGAATCGCCGACGAAATACTTTAAACCTAAGATATTAACTAAATGTATAATTTTTATAAACGTTTTCTGAGGTATTGCCAGATTCTTAAAAAAAAATAATAATAATATTTTCCATTGCTATAAATTTATTATAAACTTTTTTTTAAAAAATGGGAAGAGAATAGAAAGAACTGATCCATTTAGAATAACGCAGAAGTATTTTCTGTACTCGCCTGGAAATGACAGCCAAGACACGCTGAAAATAAAAACATTCACAATACCAACATCGGTCAATGTAACAAAAAATACACCCCATCTTTTCCAATTTAATATCCCACTCTGAAGCTCTTCCTACTCTTAAATCTCTCAATTTTTTTTTTTTTTTTTTGTCTTATCGATTTAATTTTCAAACAATTTAGGAACATGCAGCAATGAGAAAATAAGATCCATTAGAAGAAGTCATTGAAAATTAAAAAAAAAAAAAAAACGGTTTTTATATAATTTTTTGGAGTAACTTTTTTTTCTTTTAACTTTATTAAATAAATATAAATAACGCTGGGTTATCTCTAAACACCTTTCCTTGCTGCATCAACGTTCAAAATAACTCATAGAACTTAAGAAACAAACAAATATACGCAAAACTTGATGCTGAAAAAATCTTTAATAATTATTATTTACAATGTGAGACAGTAAAATAAAATATTCTATTTATGGACCAGTATAACCAATAAACTTTTGTTAACAATAATTAATATAAGTACAAGTTAAAATATTTTTAAATGGAAAAGAAATGGGTCGAGAGAATTCTGGCCGAGTGTAAATATTGTTGTGTTTATCTCGATTTTATAAAAAAAATATAGTGTTGATTTTATCAATGGTGGTGTACACAAATATATATTTATCGGGTCGGAGTTTAACACTCAACGATAAATATTTTTTTATTCTATTCAATAATTTTATTTTTATGTTGATTCATTGAAATAAATATGTTTTTATTTATGAAATAATTTATAATATATGTATCTTAATATGTATAACAATATTTTTAATATAGGCTTTTTACTTTTTAGCATTTATGCTTATACAATTTTTTTCAATTATAACATTAACATTTAAAAAATATATATGTATTATTTTCTTAAATGTGAGACGAGGGGATAATACATATTAAAGAATTTTTTTATCGTTCGAGCCCTTAAACAGATGTGATATAACATCCAGTAAATAAATCAGGTGCTTGGAGCATGGTGTTGACCACACTGTCTCCCAGGAATAGCGCAAGGCCGTTAATCAGGCAACTCTACTAGTACCTGTTCCCTTGGCACTTCATGGGTAGTTCCAGGACTGATTTATTTTATTTATAATTTGGATTTAACATGTCATTTAGTATTTTACATTGGTTTTTATTATTATTTTTAAATATAAAAAAATCCTTTAGCGCACATGAAAGTTTGAAAATGGCTATGAAAATATTATATTCACTTACATAACAAAAAAAATATTGTTACATAACGTACTCTACCCGGAAAGTTTGAGTCTGAATTTGTATTGGAGTATGCAAACGAATTTTTCATCCTGAGGGTGGTTTATTATCCGAAACGTAGAAAATTTTGTTTATTGATAAAAAATAGAGAAATAATTTTGCCTTTGAATTTTAACAAAAATATCTTCTCCTTAAACGAATGTCATGTATAAAAACATATTTATTAATTATTAATTTATTTCAAAGTTTTCTTCTGGTTTCACATCGAATATTACGAAACATGCTTTTCACACTTAAGCTCAGGTGTTAGTAAAAAGTTTAATACAAAAATAAAATTACTGAATACAATAAAAAATATTTACCGTTAAGTGTCAAAATCTGACCCAATAAATATATATATATTTGTGCAATGACAGATAAAAGTAACAATTACATTTTTTATTGGATCATAATCAATAATTAAAATTTAATTAAAGATTTCACTGTTAACTTATTGGAAGAGTTATTATAATTAATTGTTAATAATTTTTATAATTTAACAAAAGCACTTTCACTGTATTTTTATCATCTTATTTCATTGAGTTCTAAACAACCAAAGGCTTTTATTATCACTTTGTTGTATAAAATAATTGTTAATTAATTTTCCGAATCTTTAAAAAACTTAATTCACTTCATATAGTAAAATAACAAGATTTATAAGTTCATATCGTTGGTGTTTATTATTACTAACAAGTACATGACTAAATTGTAATAATTATCAAATATTTAAATTTGTGATTTAAACTTAGGAAATATTCATTTTACATATAAATGATTAAATGAATGTTACTTATCATACATTAATATGCTGATTAATAAGTCTAATCACCGTATATTTCAAAGGAATTATCTAAAAATTGCTTAATTACTAAATATAATTTATATACATTTTCTTTTATCATCAAAATATTTATTCAAATTTTATTCTTCCGTTTGCAATGTCCGTTCATAGCAACAGATAATTTTTTTTTTTCTTATTTTACA